>NW_006204021.1:201502-209895 GCF_000334495.1 Tupaia belangeri chinensis | reverse complement strand
AGCGTCCTCTGCATGTTGTCTATATCATTGGCAGAGCCTGTAGTCGGAAAGGGGGCTGTGTGACTACGGACTTTGTATGAAAACACTAACCTGGGACAGACCTTCAGTCAAGGCTGAGATAGGGGAGGGCTACATAACTGGGCCTTGCCTTTATCTTGAACCATGATTGGCTCTGGGGCTGGAGCAAGGGCTGGAGAAGAGGCTGGGTCTGCCTTGCAAGCTGGAATCAGTGGTCCTTCTAAAGCTAGAGTGAAGGTAAAGACCCAGGCTGAGGCAATGGCTGAGGCAGAACTGAAAACACCATCAGTGGCCCAGGACAAGTCTGAGGATGGCATGATGGCCAGGACACAGACAGTGACTTACACTGAGGCTGTGGCTTTGACAAGGGACATAAGCAAGATGGAAGATATGACTGAGACTAGATTGATAGCTGAGACTAAGGCAAATCCCTTAGCAGAACCCAGCATAGTTCCCCAAACCAAATCAAAGGTCATGCCTGTGTCTAGGGTCAGTGCCATAACCAAATCTGAAGTCAAGGTTGGTGCTGGCAGTAAGAAAAATATCAGGTCCTGTGCCACGCCAGATGATAAAGCCTGTATTAAGCCTAGCCAAGATATAAACAAAGAAGCTAGCTTCAAGTCTAGGTCTGGGGATAAAGCTGATATTGGAATCAAGCCCAGTGATCAGGATGAAGAAAATGTCTGTTCCTGGTTCTGGAATGAAGAAGAGCCTAGTCTAGGGTCCTGGTTCTGGCCTGAAGAAGATACTCTTCCTAAAGTTTATGAGCCCCCACCTAAGGTCCAGGAAAAGCTTAAACCCACACCCATACCCACATGTACTACAAAACAAAAAGCTACAGCATGGTTAAGGGCCAGGTATAGTGTCCTAGTCCCAGTTGAGGGAGGAGAGCAATCCTTGCCTCCAGAAGGGAACTGGACCCTGTTTGAGACCTTGATTGAAACTCCTCTGGGAATTCGGCCTCTAACCAGGATCCCACCTTATGGTGGGCCTTACTTACAGACTTTAGCTGAGATAAAAAATCAGATTAGGCATAGAGAAAAGTATGGGCCTAATCCAAGGACCTGCCGCTGCAAATCACGTAGCTTTAGTTTAGAGCCTAAGGAGTTTGATAAACTTGTTGCCTTGCTTAAATTAACTAAGGATCCTTTTATTCATGAAATAGCTACAATGATAATGGGCATCAGTCCTGCTTATCCATTTACTCAAGATATAATTCATGATGTAGGTATTACTGTCATGATTGAAGACTTGGTCCATAATCCCAGTGTTAAAGAGCATCCTAGAACTTTAAATAAGGTAGATGATAGCTCTGAGTCTTCTGAAGAACCAAAACTGGGAGAGTCAAACATACAACAGGTATGCAAGGACATAATCTCTTATCCCTTGAACTCCCCTATGCAGCTGGCTGGTCTAAAATTATTAGCACAACTAAGTGTGAAATTTGAGGATCACCGTATGATTGTTAATTACATTCCAGATTTTCTCACCTTGTTAAGAAAGGGAAGTGTCAAGACCAAGTTTTATGTTTTAAAAGTATTTTTGTGCTTATCTAAAAATCAGGCCAATATAAGAGAACTGATCAGTGCTAAAGTACTGTCATCACTAGTTGCACCCTTTAACAAGAAAGAGTCAAAGGCCAATATTCTTAATATTATTGAAATATTTGAGAATATAAATTACCAATTAAAAAAAAAGACAAAGCTATTTACCAAGGACAAGTTCACTAAGTCTGAACTTATATCCATATTCCAGGAAGCAAAAGGATTTAGTCAGAAACTCCAAGATTTAGCAGAGCACAGTGTTCCTGAGGTGAGAGATAAAGTTATACGATTAGTACTCAAACTCTGAATATCAGTATATTCTCACAAAATTGTGAATAATTTTTTGTGTTACAATATGAAAACAATATATATAATTATAAATTTAATACTTTTGCTGTCTATGTTGATCAAAGGTGGACATTTCTTAGGTATCAACCTTAAGAGCTTGGACATTTGTTGATTTTTATTGTGCTATATAATATAAATTGATATATTTTTGTTATTTCTACAATGTGACCTGATTATGGACCTATTCATTCTGAGTAAATTATATATCTGTACTTTATATTGATATAAGTGTATTTTTCTGAGATTTTATTTACATGTTGCTAATAAAGTTGCATGCTAAAACTGGTGAAAACATTGTCCTAGTTCTTCAGTGAAATCTAGTCAGAGGGATAAACACAAACAACATAACGATGGTGAAGAGCACTGTCTGTGTCTGTGTGTCTGTAGGGGGACACCAACAAAATGTGTTCACACTGAGAGATCCTTTAATTCCAACATGTTCATGGAGTAGAATCACTGTATATAAGAAGACAGGACTGTGCTATAAGCTGTTTGTAAGTTTTAGCTAATAGAGCTTCAAGTAAGGAATGAAGCCATATTAAGGGACTTCAAGAAATTCATGGAAAAATGGAATTACATTATGAGTTTAGTTTGTGTTGGTCCTGTAGTCTAGTGATTAAAAGAGCTATATTCTACATGGCTGACTGTGGTTTAAAGTCCAGGCCATGAAGCTTGAAAAACATACCAGGTGTATGTGCCCAGAATTCCAATAGGTTGAAGAAATAAAGGAGAACAGATTGTGGTATGACCACGTCCCATTGTGGGATGCTTTCTCCTCTGTCTCTGTCTGGGGTGAGCACCTGTGCCCTTTGGCAATTAAACAACAAAGTATGGGGGCCAACAGGATGTCATGGTGGCTGAGGCACTTGACTTCACATGGCTGACTGCAGTTCAAGTCCTGGACCTGGTGGCTTACATTCTCTCTTTCTCTCTCTCTGTCACTCTGTAGTGAGTGCATGTGCCCAATAGCAAATTGAATACTACTGCTACTACTACTATTACTACTACTAAATTAAAATAAAATGAATAATTTAAAGAAAAACAAAGTATGGGACCAACAGGTTACCTGGAGATTACAACACAGATCCACGTGGTCGATTCCATGGTTCAAGACCCAGATCCAATGGCCTGAAAATCATGTCAGGCACATGTGCATATGTGCCCAAAATCCTGAGAGAAAAATGGAGGAAAAGGGATTGTGGCATGGCCCTTGGAAAATGATTTCTCACTTTCTGTCTCTGTCTCTCTCTGGCAACTGCACGTGCCTTATGACAAAAAAGGTATGATTTTATTTTGGTGCATAAAAATGTGAAATTCTTAACATAGTTTTTCTATAATACACATTCTCCACGAACTTTTTGAAAACCCCTTGCACCTGGGCAGCTCTGAGGATGAGGGTAAAGACTAACTCCAGAGAAAGAGAACATAAATGCTTTCATTTAAGTCTGACATACAGAACTTGTGCTCAACTTTTCACATCAAAATAATGCTTTGGGGAACCAGCAGTTAGCGTAATGGCTATGTCGCTGGACTCCCACGTAGTCGACCGCGGTTCGTGTCCCGGACCCGGTGGCTTAAAACTCACGCCGGGCGCGTGTGCGTGCGTGCCCAGGATCCCGAGAGGAGAATGGAGGAGAAGGGATTGCGGCGTGACCATCCCCCCTGGGGGCTGATTTCTCGCTTTCTGTCTCTATGTCTCTCTCTGTCTGTCTGGCGAGTGCACGCGCCCTACAGTGAAAATCTCTCAAAAAAAAAAATGCTTTGAAGCTTTTTAACGCCCAAAGGATTTCTGGTTCTCATCAGCAAAAACCTGGACAACTACACAGGAAATGTAGTTTTGAAGTGACCTATCCCCACCATCCTCAATAGCTCTCTCTCTGTGGAGAGGTGCCAGATTTATTGCTTCATCAAAGGCTCCCTTCCCCTGCATTCCTAACCTAAAAGGAGGGTCTTTCTGAGGACCACCTACAGAAACTGCTTCATTAATAGTGTTATCCATCCCACCTTGGTAACTGTTGATTCATCCTTGGTTTTGGTTTCTAGACAGGGCTTTCGACTTAATGGTTTATACCTGTCTTTGGTGGCATCCCTTTGTGCTGATCCTTTTTTGTCAGAGCTCATCCCTATGTATGACACAGACATAGAATACCGAAGCCCTTTAGGAGTCTGTAGTTAAATTAATTCCTTTAATCCCACCATTTTATCTATTAATATTTGCACAGTCTACGGAGATGAAGTCATTATTGCTTACCCTATCCCAGCTTCTGTTTATATTATCAAAAACTAGTTTCTAGGTGAGGTTTTGTGACGTAGAATGACAGTATAGATTGGGGTTGCCTAACTATCCTGCCTCTTTCTTCCTTTGTTGATATTATCCTCTTTATTGTCCAGATTTGGAAAATACAGGTATTAGAATCAGTGTTAAAATGCTAGTCTTTCTATTGACCTTCCTCTGCTAACATTTAATGCATCTGAGGGAAAGCCTACACAGAAAAATCCCAACATAGTCTCGTGTCTCATAGTCTCAGGTTGTAGCAGCTATCTCTAATTCAATTTCTATTAAGGGCAGATGAAAACCTATCTTTCTTACATCTAGAAATTAAAAGGAAGGACAATTGGCCACACTGGTGTATTAAGAAGGAAAAATAGCAGGAGTAGGGTTTTTGCAATGTGTAGTTTCAATTTAAATGATGTCTGAAGTTCTTTATAACTTTTTTAATTCACAGAACTCCCTTAGCCTGTAATACCAGGTGTGGGTACCACTCTCAGTATTGAAGATCTTCATGAGTACAATCCGACCAGACCCTTTGGGAACATCCTGTGTCTCAAATGCCCCATGGAGCACAGTCTAAATCAGTTGATGGCTATGAAATTTTCCAACAACAGCTAAAGAGAAGGGTGAGTGTGGGGTGTGATGCCTTTGTGTTAAACCAAGAAGTTGTGATCTCTTCTTTGGTGGGAATTGTGGGAGGCAGAGTCATCTCCCCATTTTTTCCCAAGATGCCATCTGTTGATGGATACTTAGATTGTTTTTACTTTTTGGTGATTATGAATAATACTACAATGAACATTAGGTACAAATATCTGTTCAAGTCCCTGGTTTCAGTTCTTCTTTTTGTTTTAATTAGCCAAGAAAAACAATTTTATTCTTATCACCATTATACAGTTAAGATCAGATTACATAGTAAAACATTCTATAAAACACAGCTGCACGTAGCTTAGCGGGGATAAATCCTGAGACATGTCCTTAGGTGGTTTCATTGCTACAGGAACTTCAGAGAATGTATTTACACAAACCTAGATGGTACAGCCTACTATAATCTTACAGGACCATCATTTGGTATATGTGGTCCCTCATTGACTGAAAAGTTACCTGGCGCATGACTGCAGTATATTTCTAAAAAGTTCCTGTTAAAGGAATATCCCTTCCTGGCTTTTCTCCATAAACATTCAGCACTTTTTAACCAGTACATAACTCGTGTAGATGTATCACTGTCCTATAGGTTAGAAAAGTGCATCAGAAAGAAATTTCAATCACTGTAGTGTTATTTTCTGCAATTTTCGTTCTCCTATAGCCGATAATCTTCGGAAGCTGGGAAGAAGTCTCCCGGAATACAAAAAACAGCAGAAATCTGAAAGATGTGAAGGAACAAGCCATGGAGAAGTCTGAGAAAACGTATCCAGGCAGAGGGAACAGAATGTGAAAAGGCCCTATGGCAAAAATGTGCTTGGCAGGGAAGTTAATGGAACAACAGGCCTGGGTGGATTGTTCAAGGGACAGAGTTAGGAAATTAAAGTTAGAGACACCATAGCAGCTAAATCATGTAAGTCCTAACAGGGGATTGGCAAAACTTTGGCTTTTACTTTAACTTTCATTAAAAAAAATACTTATAGCAGATGTGTGGTGAAAAGACCATACTAGAGTAATAGCAGAGTAGGGCAATACTTACTCAATGGATGGTACACAGGTTTATGTAATCCCTGAAGCTTTGTGGATGCCAAAACAGCAAGTTTCCTAGGGGGCTGCATTTTCCCATCTAAGAGATACCACGCTCGAGCAAAAGTGGCCCATTGCTAGGGCACCCTGGAGAAACTTGCCATGCTTCCTCTCGACAGGACCGTGCCCGCTTTCCCCTCCCTGGTTTCAGTTCTTCTAAGAATATACCTAAACATGGAATTGCTTGGCCATATGATAATTCTACTTTTCACTTTGTGAGGAATTGCCAGATGTTTTTTTTTTTTAAAGAATTATCTTATTTAACTTCATTTATTTTAATTTGACCAGAGAGGGACACAGTGAGTATGAGAGAGAGCCGAGAGAGAGAGCAAGAGAAAGAGAGAAGTGAGAAAGCAAGCCTCCAGGTCCGGGACTCAAACCACAGTTAGCCACGTGGGAGTCTAGTGCCCTTAACCACCACACCACCTGCTGGCCCCCACCAGATGGTTTTTTATGAGTATTCTTTTCCTAAAAGTTTATTTGATTTTGTAAAATGCCCCCCCCCTTTATTTTTTACATCATGGAGATGATCATGTGGAGTTTTGTTTGTTGTTGTTCTATTAAAAAGATATGTTGCAGGCCAGCAGGTGGCATTGAGAGTAAGGTGGTGAGATCCCACATGACCTACTCTGTATAGTTCAAGTCCTGGACATGGCAGCTTGAAAATCAGGTCAGACACGTGTTGAGTGTGTACCCAAAAATCTCAAGGAGAGAATGGAGAAGAAGGAATTGCAGTGTGGCCAACCCCACGGGGGTGATTTCTCACTTTCCCTCTCTCTTGCTCTCTCTGTCTCTCTCTGGCAAGTGGACACTTCTTATAGCAAACTAAAGAATAAATTTTTTTAAAAGTATGTTGCATAGATTGATTTTATGTTGACCACTCTTGCATATCTTGGATAAATCCTACTTGGTCATGTATATAATCTTTTTAATATGCTGTTGGATTTGATCTGTGTTAAATTTGGTCCTGAGAATTTTTGCACTTATATTCATAAAGGACACTGCTCTGTGATATTCTTTCCTTGTAATGTCTTTTTTCCCCATTAATATGTTTTCATTTTTCCCTTTTATTTCTTGTTTTATTTACATTTGATCACTGTACACCTTTGCAGCATACAAAATGAATATTCCCAGCATAAATGTGCATTAGTCCAGTCAAAGATATTACCATAGGGACCAGCAGATGGAGTAATGGTTCCATCCCTGCACTCCCATGTGGCCTTGTGCAGTTTGAGTCTGGGACCGGGCAGCTTGAAACTCATCCTGGGCACATGTGCGTGCCCAAAATCCTAAGGAGAATAGAGGAGAAGAAATTGCAGCGTGGCCACCCCCTGGAGGGGGTGATTTCTTGCTTTCTGTCTCTCTGTCTCTATAGCTAGAGCATGAACCCTATAGCAAAAAATCTCTCTCTAAAGAAAAAAATATTCCCATATTACCACACTTTCCTTAACACACAATCTTATACTTTTATAACTGTTAGATGTTTCCTTTTCTTTCTTTCTTTCTTTTTTTTTTTGCTTCTCCTGATTCCCTCCCTCTTACTCCTCACTGCCTACCCTCTTCTTCCCACACTGTTTCTAGTATCTATAGTTGCTCTCCATGCCTTTATAACCTTCCAATCCTTTAGTTTCTGTCCTAGAGTGTGGACATTAAGTGTATATTAAGTGGGGACATACAATGCTTCTCTCATAATCTGGCTTGCTTCACTCAGCATTAAATCTTCCATATTTGTATACTTTTTATCAGATGTGAGGTTCTCATTCTTTCTTATGGCTAAACTGGCTTTGTTATCAGGGTAATGCTGACTTCATGGAATTAGTTAGGAAATGTACCCTTGTCTATTTCCTGGAAAAGTTTGAGAAGGATTAGTGTCTTCTTTGTATGTTTGTTAGAATTCTTCAGTGAAACCATCTAGTCTTGGACTTTACTTTTTTAGGAAGTTTTTGATTACTTTCTTTACTATTTATAGATCTGTTGAGATTTTTTTTCCTGCCTTATCCATTTATTCAGGGAAATATTTTTCTCATTTTCAATAATAACTATTTCAGAAAAAGAACACTTCAGAGACACATTTTCAGTTTATTTTTTGAATCAGTTTAGATAATTTCTCAATTTCATCTAGGTTACCTGATATATTGTTGTTTGATTGTTCATAGTCTGCTCTTTTAATCTTTTTAAATTTCTGTGTGGCCATTAATAATGTCCTCACTTTCATTTTCTGATTTTAGTAATTTTGTCTTCTCTTGTCAATCTAGCTAAAGGGCAGTCAATTTTGTTAAATTTTTCAAAGAATCAACTCTTGGTTACATTTTTTTTTCCTATTGTTTTTCTGTTCTCTATTTTGTTTATCTCCACTGTAATCTTTATTATTTTCTTCCTTTTGTTAGCTATAGGTTTAGTTTGCTTTCATTTTTCTAGTTCTCTGGTGTGTAAAGTGGGTAATTAATTTAGATCTTTCTTCTTCTTATTTTTTTTTTTTTGGAGAG
>NW_006204021.1:190763-201484 GCF_000334495.1 Tupaia belangeri chinensis | reverse complement strand
AGGGCGCATGCGCTTGCCAGACAGAGAGAGACAGAGAGACAGAAAGTGAGAAATCACCCCCCAGGGGGGATGGCCATGCTGCAATCCCTTCTTCTCCGTGCTCCTCTCGGGATCTTGGGCACGCACGCACACACACCTGGCGTGAGTTTTAAGCCACCAGGTCCGGGACACAAACCACAGTCGACTATGTGGGAATCCAGCGACATAGCCATTACGCTAACTGCTGGTCCCTATCTTTCTTATTTTTTAATGTAGATGTTTAAGTCTATAAATTTCCTTCTGATGATTACCTTTGCTGCATCCCACATGTTTTGGTATGTTATGTTACATTTTATTTTGATTCATTTCTGAGTCCTTTTTTATTTCATGTGTGAGTTCTTAAATCTATTAGTTGTTTGTGAATGTGTTAAATGTGTTAATTTTCACATGTTTGTGAAATTTTCAGTTTTCTTTCTGGTTCAGATTGAATATGCTTTATCCAAAATGGTTGGGGCCTGAAGTGTTTCAGATTTTGAATTTTTTTGTGGGAATATTGGAGTATTTTCATATAAATAATGGAATCTCTTGGGTTGGGGTCCCAGGTCTAAACAAAATGTGTTAATGTTTCCTATATACCTTAAACTAGCCTGGATATAATTTTATACAATATTTTTGTATTATAGCATTTTGACTGAGACCTGTCATATAATATCAGGTGTAGACTTTTTTACTTGTGGGTATCAGAAGGTTTCAGATTTTTGAGCACTTCAAATTTGGGATTCTTTAATTAAGGAGCTTAACCTGTATTGATTCTCATCTTCATTCATTGTCTATGAAGACATTTTGTTATGATTTCAATCTTTTATATTTCATTGAGACTTATTTTAGAAGATTGTGTGTTTGGGATTATTTGGTACTATGTTGTCTGTTAGGTCTAGTTGATTTATAGCATTGTTCAGGTCCTGTATTTATTTATTGATGTAGTGTTTAAAGTGTCCAATTTTTATAACTATTTTATTTAACTTTATTTATCTATTTATTTATTTTTACATTTTTGACCAGAAGTGGGAGAGAGAGAGATAAAGAGAGATAAAGAGAGAGAGAGCAAGAGAGAGAGAGAAAGTGAGAAAGCAAGCCGCCAGGTCTGGGACTTGAACCACAGTTGGCCATGTGGGAGTCTAGCACCCTTAACCACCACACCACCTGCCAGCTCCTCCAATTATTTTTTTTTAACCACCAAAGTGGTTTTATTTTTGTCACTGACAGCGTACACAACACTGCAATTATATCATTATTATTTGGTTTCTTAGATATTACTTAAGAATACATTGAAAATATGTTTACATTTGAGAAATGGGACATATTACAGATATCCCGTGTAAACATAACATTTTTTCAATATATTTTCCTTTGTTTCACACAAAAATCAATTAATCTCTTGGGTCATTGGAAAAGTCATGATGCATTTTTGCATAGAAAAACATAAAAAATTCATCATGAGTTTTCTGACAACACAATACAAAGTCATAAATAAAACTGTCAATTCTTCTTTTTTTAAAGATAGTTTTGCTATAGGGTGTATGCCCTCACTGTAGTGAGGGAGAAAGAGAGAAAGTGAGGGGGATCATGACAATTTGAGACCATCTTTTTTATTCTTTAAGGTTTTTGTCATAGGGTGTGTGTGCTCACCAGAGAGAAACAGAGAGAGAAAAAGTGAGAAATCATCCTCTGGGAATATAACCACACTGCGGTCCCTTCTCCTCCGTTCTCTTTTCAGGATTTTGGTCATGCACATACACGTGCCTGGCATGATTTTGAAGCCACCAGATTTGGGACTCAAACTGCAGTCAACTATTTTAGGAGTCCAGTGCCTTAAGCACCATGCTACCTGCTGGCCCCTGGTAAGACCATCTTTAACAAAGCAAATCAATTAATTCAGATTAAATTCTTACTGTTTTTTTTTTTTTTTTTAAATTTTTTTTTTTTGAGAGATTTTCACTGTAGGGCGCGTGCGCTCGCCAGACAGACAGAGAGAGACATAGAGACAGAAAGCGAGAAATCACCCCCCAGGGGGGATGGTCACGCCGCAATCCCTTCTCCTCCATTCTCCTCTCGGGATCTTGGGCACGCACGCACACGCGCCCGGCGTGAGTTTTAAGCCACCGGGTCCGGGACACGAACCGCGGTCGACTACGTGGGAGTCCAGCGACATAGCCATTACGCTAACTGCTGGTTCCCAAATTCTTACTGTTTTTACAGAAAAATTCCGCTGCGATTCTGTTACAGGAAGATAATCAATTATCCTAAATTTTCTAGAATTCATTTTTGAATCATGACTTTAATCAGTTAAAACCTTATGAGTAGGGGCCGGCAGGTGGCATAGTGGTTAAGGTATTAGACTTACACATGGCCAATGGCAATTCGAGCTCCGACCTTGTGGCTTGTTTTCTCACTTTCCTTCTCTCTCTTCCTCTCTCTCTCTCTCTCTCTGTCTCTCTCTGGTCAAATTAAAAAATAATAATAACAAATTACATTAAATTTGAAAAACTCTTATGAGTAAAAATGACACATGAAATAATTTTAAAAGACCATACTTATAATCCCTAATTAAAAAAAAAAACATTTGTTTATTTCATCTTTCATAGCTGGAAATCCTTATTTATTCTGAAATGTCAAATATCTATTGAAAAATATTTCCTACTTAATGATTTATTAAATAACCACTCAGCATTTATTAGGTAAGCACTCAAATTACTTTTATGTAATAAAAGTAAAGAGTAACTTTGCATGTTAGCTATGTTTCATTTTATACATTTTTAGGTGTTCATTTGTAAGATAGAAAACTTACAAAAAAAGAAAAACATTCTTGGGACCAGCAGTTAGCGTAATGGGTATGTCACTGGACTTCATGTAGTCGACTGCGGTTTGAGTCCTGGACCTGGGGGCTTAAACACACTGGGCACGTGTGTGTGCGTGCCCAGGATCCCGAGAGGAGAATGGAAGAGAAGGGATTGTGGCGTGGCCATTAACCCTGGGGGCTGATGTCTCGCTTTCTGTCTCTCTGTGTCTCTCTGTCTTTCTGGCAAGCACACACGCCCTATAGCAAAAACCTCTGAAAAAAATACAAAAGCAAACAAACAAAAAGCTTCTGGGTTAAATTCCTTGTTCACAAGCCATACACTCATAGACAGAGTTTCCATAACTAAGCCAGTATTCAAAATTATTGAAATCTCAGACAGAACTGAAAAAAGACATACGGAAAACATCCCTGGTCTCCCTCACTGCATTCAGATTTGCTGCTGTGGCCGCTGCTACCTCTGCACCACCACTGTTTGCCATGGCCAAAACCTAGGTGTTCAATTATCATTAATGAACTGTTTGCTACTCCCTTCAATTATGTAAATGTTTACTTCTACTCAGAAATTTTGCTTTTCCTATTATCTCCACTTTTCTTTATTTTAACCACATTCTTTCTATAGGTTCCTCCATATCAGCATGAGAAATATATATATATTTCCCATCAGAAGGAAAAAAAAAAAAAACATTTTCCAAACTTTAACGTCACATACTTTTCCAGCTACCACCCTAACTCTCTCCACCCTTTCACAATCATCAAATTTTCTATATTTGTTATTTATGCTTTCTCATCTCTTACTGGTCCTCACATAAATAGTTTCTTTTTCTATGACTCTATTAAGATTCTGCCCTCAAGGTCACGAAAACCTCCATATTCCCTTAAAAAAAAGAGAAATTTAATATTTTTAAAAGTTTTTGCTAGAGGGCATGTGTATCACCATGCTACCTTCTAGCCCCCAGGACTTATTTTTAGGAAGCCTACTCTCCCAAAGATCTAAGTCATATTTTCTGATATCATATTTGTCAGTAATAAAGACTGTATGTTTACCTCCCATCTGCTTTATTCCTTTTACTCAGTTTGTTCAGAACTTGGGTGGGGGAAGAGAACTGGTATTCACTGGGCCTCTTAAACCTTGACTCATGTAATATCTTAATACATTCTGCTTTTGAGTACTGCAAATAAAGTTAAAGACCTCTTCAACTACAAACCTTAATCCCAGTCACCTCCTTAGAGGTAACACATATTGTCAATTTGCAGAACTTTTAATGCATTACCTATGTACAAGTGTTCCAAGGCTATTTTTTTGGTAAAACATGTACCTCACAATTTATGTATTATTTTGCAGCTTTTGTTTCAGTAGTATAATTTAGAGATTATTTTCATGTAAGTATATATCTATCTTTAAAAAAAAAATGCCAGAGAGTGCTTGTGCTTGCCAGAGACAAAAAGAGAGAGGGAGAAAGCACCCAGTGGGGCATGGTCATGCTGCAATCCCTTCACCTCCATTTCTTCATTTCAGACTTTTGGGCATGCACACACACATACCCAGCATATTTTTCTAGCCAGTATGTCTGAGGTTCAAACCAGGCTGGCCATGTCGAATCTGGCTCACTTAATCTTAATCACCAGGCCATGGGGCTGCCCCATTTTCTTTCTTTCTTTCCTTTTTTCTTTTTTTTTGGTTATGGTATTTTATAGTATTACAGTAAAATCCAGGGAAGTACAATATCATGTGTACTTCTCTGGATGATTCTGAGAAATAGACTCCTGAATCATAGGCTTTTAAACTTACGTTTATTTTTAAATTGTTTTAGAGATTCTTGCTATAGGGTGTGTGTGCTGACTGGAGAGACAAAAAGACAGAAAGTAAGAAATCACACACACACACACCCAGAGGGGATGGCCACGTCACAATCTCTCTCTTCCATTCTCTCGGAATTTTGGGTACACATGCATGTGTTCCCTGCATGAGATTTAAGCCCCTGGGTTTGGAACTCAAACTGCTGTCAACTACGTGCAAGTCCAGCAATGTAACCATTATGTCGCCTGTTGGTCCCAGCATTTTTTCATTTTAATTGACATTAGAAATATTTTTACAAAAGGATTATATTGGGTTGACCCCATTGTCTAGTGGTTAAGGGAGTTAAATTCCACATGACATGCTGGTTTGAGTCCCAACCCTGACAGCTTGCCAAACATGGCTTGGTGTGTGTGCACGCATGCCCCAAATCCTGACAGGATGGAAAAATGTAGGAGAAGGGATTGCAGCATGACCAATTTCAGAAACTGAAAGCTCTAAAGACATGATAGTAGAAAGGATAAGTGTAGGTACAAGAGAGACTATAAGGGAGTAGAGTGGGTGGTAGAATAGAGTGTGTTGTAGAGTGTGGGCACAAGGGACAAAGGGAAGAAACATTTACAGACAAAAAATGTAAAAAAAAATACATTCTGTAAAAGGTAGTTCAAAAAACCAAAAGGCACAGATATCCTGAGAAACATGTTTACACCATTATGTCAATAACATGGTTTGATGATTAATAGGATCAATAACAAATATTTTTATTCAACACTTTGAAAGCAAAAATTAGACTTATTTGATTTGGCTTTAACAATAACAGTATGCTACAAATTAAACCATCAGCAAGGGAAAGGACAACTCAAAATAAGAGAAAATATTGTTAGGGCCAGCCCCATGCCTAGTGGTTAGGAGAGTCATATCCCATATGGCTGACCACAGTTCAAGTCCTAACCCCAGTAGCTTGGAAAACATTCTGGGTGCATGTGCATGTGTGCCCCAAATCCTGACAGTGGAGAAATAGTGGAGGATTGAGTGTGATCACACCCCACGAGGGGGTGTTTCCTTTCTCCCTCTCTCTCTCTGGCAAGTGTACATGCCCTCTGGCATTTAAAAGAAAAAAAAAATTTAAACAGAGAAAATAATAGTAAATGGCATATGTGTGAGATCTGGGCCCAGAATACAGAATAACAAAACTAGCAAAGGACTTTAATAGGCAGTTCTCCAAAAAGAATATACAAATGGCCAATAAGCACATGAAAAGATGCTTAACATCATTAATATTTAGGGAAATGCAAATCAAAACAACAATGATAATACTTCATACCTATAGATACATCTATACTTTTTTTTTAACTTGAAAATAACAAGTGTTGACAAGGATTTGGAGAAATTGTAACACTTGTACATTGCTGGTAGGAATTTAAAATGTTATAGCCATTGTGGAAGACAATTAGGCAGTTTCTCTAGTATACCATTTTTATTTACTTCTCATTTCTTTATCTGCATTTTTTTGAGAGGTTTTTTGCTATAGGGTGCGTGCACTTGCCAGAGAGACAGAGAGACAGAAAGTGAGAAATCACCCCCCCCAGGGGGGATGGCCATGCCGCAATCCCTTCTCCTCTCAGGATCTTGGACACGCACACACATATGCCTGGCATGAGTTTAAGCCACTGGATCCAGCACTCTAACTGCGGTTGACTCCATGGGAGTTCAGTGACATAGCTATTACGCTAACTGCTGGTCCCTTTTTCTGCATTTTTAAAAGTTGTTTTCTTAGTGGTTACCCTTGGGGTATAATCAATATCTTAACTATTTAACACTCACATTTGAAATAATACCAACTTAGTTTCAGTGATATACAAACTTGTGCTTCCTTTCCTTGGAAGGTAAGGCATTGGTTCAACATACAAAAAAAAAAAAAAAAAAATCAAACAATGTAGTACAGCCAGTTAACTGAATGAAGGGAACAAAGCACATCATCATTTCAACTCATGTATATATAGAATTTTACAAAATTTCTCATTATGTATGTCCCTCTTTATCCATGATAAAGTCTGCTTTGTCTGAAAATAATATAGTACTCTAACTTTCTTTTGATTAGTGTTACCATGATGTATCTTTCTTTTAAGAATTATTTTATTTAACTTTATTTATTAACTTACTTATTTTTATTTGACCAGAGAGGGAGAGAGAGGAGAGAGAGAGAGAGAGACAGGGAGAGAGAGAGAAAGCAAGTTGCCAGGTCCAGGACTCGAACTGCATTTGGCCATATGAGATTCCAGTGCCTTAACCACTAAGCCATCTGCTGGTCCTGCTAGCATGATGTATGTTAATCTTTTACTTTTAATTTATGTGTGTCTTACATATGAAGTGATTCTTGTGGACAACATGTTTGGGTTTTCTCTTTTTTTAACAACCTTGAAAGTCCCAGTCTTTTAATTGGAGTATTTAAACTACTCAAATTTAATGTGATTGCTATAGCTGGATTATAATCTATCACATTTATTTATTTATTTATTTATTTATTTGGAGAGGTTTTTGCTATAGGGCACGTGCGCTCACCAGACAGACAGAGAGAGACAGAGAGACAGAAAGCGAGAAATCACCCCACGGGGGGATGGCCACGCCACAAGCCACAATCTCTTCTCCTCCATTCTCCTCTTGGGATCTTCGGTACACACGCACATGAGCCCGGCGTGAGTTTTAAGCCACTGGGTCCAGGACTCGAACAGCGGTCGGCTACGTGGGAGTCCAGTGACATAGCCATTACACTAACTGCTGGTCCCACAATCTATCACATTTTTAAGTACTTTATGTTTCTTACCATGTTCTTAATTTTGTATTGCCTTCCACTTTGTTTATGTCTTCTCTGATTTTAATGGAACATTTAAAAATTATTCCATTTAACTCTCTTCTTTTAGCATATTAATTATACTTCTCTGAATTTTCTTAGTGATTGCTTTGCAAGTTGTCATATACATTAACAACTATCCTAAGTCTAGTTTCAAATAACACTATGCTGCTTCATTAGTAGTTCATATACCTTATCATAGAGTAGTCTCAATTCATCTCTCTTATTCTTTATAACATTTTTGTCATTCATTTCAAATGTCCTTTAGATATAATCACTGAATACATTGTTTCTATTTTTTTAAACAAACTTGTCTATTAGATTAATTAAGAATAAGAAAGCATATTTTAAAATTCCATTTATCTCTCTTGAGCACTCTTCCTTTCTTCATGTAGATGTGGGTTTCTGACCAATATAATTTTCCTCACTGAAGAAGTTTTCAAAACCTGCAAGACAGGGACCAGCAGGTGGCATGGTGGTTAAGGCACTGGATTCCCACATGACTGATTGCGGTTTGAGTCCCAAACCTGGCAGTTTGAAAATAACAACAGATCAATAGATGGATGATAGATAGATAGATAGATAGATAGATAGATAGATAGATAGATAGATTTTTTTTTAATTTTTGTAAAAGCTTGCAAGACATGTCTACTGACAACACGTTCTCTCAGTTGTTTGTCTGAAAAAAATCTCCTTCTTCTTCACCTTTTCTTCCACTGAATATTTTTTATAATTATAAGTAATGGTAAGCAATTAGATGTTGTTCAACTGGAAAATGGATAAATAATTTTTGGTACAGTCATATGATGAAACACTACTATTCAACAACCAAAGTAAATGACCTTGATCCTCAAGAATCACTATGCACAAATTCACAATTATGGGACCAACAGATAGTGTAATGGTTACATTGCTGGACTCCCACGTAGTCAACCTTGTTCAAGTTCCAGCCCCAGTGGTTTAAAACTCACTCTGGATATGTGTGCATGTATGCCCAAGATCAGGAGAAGGGATTGAGGTGTGGCCATCCCCATCACTGGGGGGTGATTTCTCACTTTCTGTCTCTGTCTCTCTGGTGAGTGCATGTGCCCTATAGTAAAAATCTCTCTCAAAAAATTTCACAATTATAACATTGAACACAAGAAGCAAGTTGGAAAAGTATAACTGTAGTATATTTATAAATATAAATATTTGCAAATAGGAAGGTACATAAATTATTATTTGTATTACTATTTACAAAATACAGTTATCAATTTTTGTAGGCTACAATGTGGTGGTGTTATTTTAATAAAATGAACTAAGATTAAAATTAGAAAATTAACATATCCATCACTTCAAATATTTAATTTTTTTCTGAGAACTCTAGAAATTCATTGTCATTGATACTGAAATGTATAGAACTCAATATTATCTATATTCACCATGCCGTGCAGCTTATCTAAAAAAATTAAACTTACTCTTCCTATTTAACTGAGACTTTGTACCCTTTGATGATCATCTCCCCATTTCTCCTACTACCTAGCCACTGGTAACCACTATCCTACTCACTGCTTCTGTGAACTCATTTGTTTTAGATTCTGCATATAAAGGTATTTCAAAAAATTCATGGAAAATGGAATTAGAGTACGAGTTTATTTTGGTGAAAAAAATTGAAACCAGTGTTGTTTTTTTCATAATACACATTTTCCATAAAGTTTTGGAAGTCCCCCTTATATAGGCAAGACCATGTATTTGCCTTTCTTCTTCACTTTATTTTGCCACATACAAGCTTTCAGATTGGTGTATTTTTTTTCCTTTAACACTTAAAATGTTTCACTCCACTCTCTTCTTGAATTTATTTCTGATGAAAAATCCAATGTAATTCTTATCTTTGTTTCTCTATAGGTAAGGACTTTTTTTTTAACTTCTTTGAATTTTTTCTTTGTCTTTTGTTTTTTGAAGCTCTAATATAATATGCCTAGGTGTAGATTTTTTTGATAATTTCTGCTTGGTGTTCTCTGAGTTTCTTGTATCTGTAGTTTGCCATCTGACATTCATTTGTCAAAAATTTCAGCCATTATTATTTCAAATAGTTCTTTTCCTTTCTTTCTTCATCTTCTGGTTTTCCCATTAAGTGTGATTATACCTTTTGTAATTATTCTATAATTCCTGGACATTCTGTTATATGTTTTTCTTTTTTCCTATTTGGGGAGTTTCTATTGACATACTTCCAATTGTACTGATTCTTTCCTTGACTGTGTATATTCTATGTATGAAGGCATTCTGTAAAGCTATTTTTAATTTTTGTTACGGTGTTTTTAATTTCTAGCATTTCCTCTTGAGTTGAGTTTCCATCTTTCTGCTTACTTGACTCATCTATTCTTCCATGTTGTCCATTTTTTTCCAGTAGAGCCCTTACCATAATGGTCTAATAGTTTCAAAATTTCTGACATAGCTGAGTCAGATCCTGATTCTTGCTTATACTCTTTAGACTTTTTTTTTTTTTTTTTACTTTTAGCACCTTGTAATTTTTTGTTGAAAGGCAGGCATGATGGATGTATCAGGCAATAGAACTGAGATTTTATTAAATAGGCTTTGGGTGTGAGGTTTTATGTTTATATGGCTAGGAGTTAGGCTGTGTGGAACACAGTCTAGTTGTAGTGTTAAAAAGTAAAATTTTCTCTAACATCCTTGCTTTTTTCTACCCTCTTGTCTTAAGATTTCCTAAAACTTTATAGAGTCTGAGACTTATAATTACTCTATCTGTAATCCCCTGTTATTATACAGGAGCCTGATTGATATGGGAGGGAACAAGGGAATGTATTCTATAATCTTATAGTCATTAGTCTTAATGAGCTTTTTCCCTGTGCTGTGACCTTTGCAAGTTTTCAGCTCTTTCCTCCCATTAGATGATATAGGAATCCTAAAAGGGGCTAAAGTTAGATATTTCCCTTCTCCAGGGCTAGTTAGAAACTGATAAGACCCTAGGACCAGCAGTTGACATAATGACTATGTCACTGGACTCCCATGTTGTCTACCGTGGTTCAAGTCCAGGGCCTGATGGCTTAAATTCACCCCAGGCGCGTGTGTGTGCGTGCTCAAGATCCTGAGAGGAGAAAGAGAAGGGATTGTGACATGGCCATCTCCCCTAGGGGGTGATTTCTCGTTTTCTGTCTTTCTTTCTGGGGAGTGCATGTGCCCTATAGCAGAAACCTCTCAAAAAAAAAAAAAAAAAAAAAAAACCCAACGCAAGGATG
>NW_006204021.1:172626-190751 GCF_000334495.1 Tupaia belangeri chinensis | reverse complement strand
AGAAAGAAAGAAAGAAAGAGAAAGAAAGAAAGAAAGAGAAAGAAAGAAAGAAAGAAAGAAAGAAAGAAAGAAAGAAAGAAAGAAAGAAAGAAAGAAAAACTGATAAGACCCAATTCAGTGAGGTTATAATAAAAGTTTCCGTTTGCACAGCCGGGTTTTGTTGAGAACTGAATGCTCTGGGCATATTTCAAATGATTAAGTTTTCTTCTCCTCCTACCAGAAAAATGAGAGGCTTTTTCTCCAGTCCTCACATTAAGAACCTGCCAGGGCTTCTAGAGGTAAAACACATGAAACATAAGTGGGGACCCCTCTGCTATTATCTGAATATATCCCCCCAAATCATTGGTCAGAAACTTAATCTCCATTGTAACAGTGTTGAGAGATGGGGCTCAATGAGAGGTGATTAGGCCCTGAGAGTGAATAAATTGTTAGTAGCACAGGAAGTGGATTTGTTATCCCAGGAATGGGTTTGTTATAATGAGATTGGGTTTATTATATTGGGTTGTCAGAAAAGTTATGATGTATTTTTCTATGCAAAAATGCATCATGATTTTTCTGATAACCCCATAAAATGGTAAGTTTGGCCTATTCCCCTCCCCTTATTTTCTCTCTCTTTCTTCCCTCACCCTTTTGCATTCTTCTATGTGATAATGCAGCAAGAAGTCTCTCACCAGATGCTGACCCCCCCATCTTGGATTTCCTAGCCTCTAGAACTGTGAAAAATAAATTGCTATTCATTATAAATTACTCAGTCTCAGGCATTCTGTTATAGGAGCACAAAATGATTCTAAGATTCCCTCTAAAAGGGCCATTCCCCTAGAGTTTTTAACTGTACAGCTAGTGCACATTGAACCTAGAGCAATTCATTAATTACTGTTAAGGTGTTCTTTCTAGTACTGTGTCTAACAGCGATTTTTTAAAACCTCAATAAGCTGCAGCTTTTGGTGCTAGTGACTCAATTCTCTGATGGATCTAAAAAGAGTTGTTGATTTTCAGGTAGTCCAATTTTTATTTTTTGGTTTTTGCTATAGGGCGTGTGCACTCGCCAGACAGACAGAGAGAGACAGAGAGACAGAAAGTGAGAAATCACCCCCCAGGGGGGATGGCCACACCACAATCCCTTCTCCTCCATTCTCCTCTCGGGATCTTGGGCACACACACACATGTGCCCAGTGTGAGTTTAAGCCACCGGGTCCAGGATTCGACCTGTGGTCAACTACATGGGAGTCCAGCGACATAGCCATTACACTAACTGCTGGTCCCAGTTTGTCCAATTTTTTGATGGTAGGTGTAATAACTTTCAAGCCTTTTTATATGTCAGACTGGAAATTAGAAGTCTCTAATTTTTATTGTATTTTTTTTTGAGTGTTCATTTATGCTGAACATTTTTTGTTAGAGATTATCTTAGTTATAAGTTCCCTGGACATAGTGCCATGTAGGTACGATAATGTCATTCTTAGAAAAAATCAGTTCAAGAACTGCTATTTTCCTCACAAGTGTGTGGTATAACAGAAGCACTGTCAAATATAGTATTAGGTTTTATGTTTAGGTCTTTCATCCATTTGACATTGATTTTCATATATGGTATGAGGTAGGGGTCCAAATTCATTCTTTTGCATGTGATTTTCTGGTTCTCCTGGCACCATTTCTTTATGACATTTTCCCCCATTGAATGGTCTGATACCACTTTCATAAATCAATTATCTATAGATGTTTGAGTTTATTTTTGTACTTTCAATTCTATCCAGTGATCTATATATTTGTTCGTATGTTTTTTGTTGTTTTTTATTTTTGAGAGACTTTTGGTATGGGTGTGTGTGCTCCCTGAAGAGACAGAGACAGAAAGTGAGAAAACACCCTCTGGGAGGGCGGTGATTGTATGTTGATACCACTTTTTTTTTTCTTTTTAATTTGCCAGAAGGCATGTGCATGAACAACAACAACAGCAAAAAAGCACTCCCAGTGGGGCCTAGTCATGTTGCAATCCTTTTTTCCTCCATTTCTTCATTTCCTCTGTATCCCAGGCATGTGTGGACATGCCCAGTATGTATGCTTTTCAAACCACCAGAGCTTGCATTCAAACTGAGTTTGGCCATGTGGATCTGGCTGTGTCTGCTTAACTGTGTCTACTTAACCACTGCACAATGGGGCTGACTCCATACCACCCTATTTTAATAACTGTAACTTTGTAGTATATTTAAAAATAGAGAATTGTGAGTTCATTAATTTTGTCTTTCTCTATCAAATAGTTCTGTCTATTTGAGGCTCCTTGCAATTCTATATGAATTTTATCTGCTTTTCCATTTCTGCACCCCAAAAAAGCCTTTAATATTTTGACAGTGATTGCATTTGTTTGTAAGAGGTTTTTATTTTTTATTATTATTTTTTTTTACATGAACTGCATACTCTGTTCAGTTTGATTGTGTGGCCTTTTAAAAAAAAATCTCTCCGTTCATCCCTTTCATGAGTGAGAGAGACAGAGACAAAGAGTGGAAGACAAAGAAACAAACACATTCTACAGGGCCCCAAAGCCCAGGATCCACACCCAACTCCAGCCAGCTCCAGGCCATGAGCACACTCATGCCTGGTGTGCCCAGGGAGGTCCCTGAACACAAACTCACTACCCTTCCATATGGACCATATCCACAGAGTATCACACCACTGCTGTACCACCATCCAACTTCTGTGATGCTTTTATTATTATTGTTATTTTAATAAATTGCATTCTGAATAATGTAATTCAAACTAATAATTCTGATGTTAAACATAAAGAAAGCTTTTAATTTCACCATTTTCATAGACTCTACATCAGAGATTAACAATGATCATATTTATATGTTAGTTAGAAATAATACATCATCATTAATCCTTATAGGTAGACATTTCATGAATTAGATATTTGGGAAATGCTGTTGCAGTTTTGTATACAAAAGATGTTAGGAGTTCTTAAGAAATTTTGACAAAATCACTTCTGCTTTTCTGTACCTCTTTAAAAATTGTCAGTGATGGACCTGTTCACAGCCCAGTGATTATGGGAGCTGGATCTCACATGGCTAAATGTGCAGTTTGAGTACCCAACCAAACAACTTGAGAAACACACCAGAGATATATGCATATGGGCCCAGAATCCCAAAAGGAGGGAGAGATGGAGGAGTGGGGATTGCAGAATCGCCATTCTGCATGAGTAGTGCTTTCTTCCTCTCCCTATGTCTCTCTGTCTCCCACTGGCAAGTGCACATGCCTTCTGGGAAATAAAAAAACAAATTACACATAGTTTTTTTTTTTCCCTAGAATAAAGAATCTAGGTGGATAATAAGAAAAGAGAGGCCATTTCTACTTCATTATATTGATCTGGGCAATGATTTTTTTTTGGATGGGAACTCAGAAGCACAAGCAACAAAAAGACAATAAGCAAGTTGAATTATATCAAACAAAAACATCCATAGCTAAGGGACAATCAACAGAGTGTGAAAAAAGTCCATAGATAAGTGGGCAATCAACAGCGTGTAATAAGAAAAGTCCATAGCTAAGTGACAATCAACAGAGTGTGATAGATACACACAATTTCATCAATTAATAAAAACTAAAACTGAATCCAAATATTTGCATCTAAAGTGAACCTTAAATGAAGAGATAACCTACAGAATAGAAGAAAATATTTGCAAACCATGTATCTGATAAAGGATAAATGTTCAAAATATATAACAAATTCAGACAACTTAAGAGTAAGAAAATAATCCCCCCCAAAATGGAATAAATATTTGAATAGACATTTTCAAAAGATGATACAAATGGCCAGCATCACAGGAAAATGGAAAGATGCTCAAAATCATCAATAGTCAGGAAAATGCAGATTAAAACCTCAATGGAAAGAAACAATACATTTATGGGACACAAAAATGGAAGATTATCTGTTGATAATATGTAAGATAATGTATTTAACTGGACTAATATACAGTGTATTCATGCTGGGAAAATTCATCTTCAAGCTGTAACAGTGATCAAATGAATAATAATAATAAAAAGAATGAACAATAACATTAAAAAAACAAAAAAGAAACTAAGGTAACTTTTATCAGACATTGTGTTTTTCAATAATTAAAATTCATTACTCCAGGAATGACTTCATATAAAATAAATAATTACATGGAAAAAAAATCCACAATGAGATATCACCTAAAGCCTGTTAGAATGACTGCTATCAGAAAGTCAAAAGGTGACAGTGTTGGTGAGGGTGTAAAGAAAAGGGAACCCTTATATACTGTTTGTGGGAATGTAAATTAGTATATCCATTATAGAAAACTGTATAGAAGTTCCTTAAAAAATTGAAACTAGAACTACCATATGATCTAGCATTCTTACTATTGGGTATATAATTAAAGGAGGGGAAGAAGTCAGTATGTCAAAGTGATACCTGTATTTTTATGTTCATTGCAGCATTAACAATAGCCAAGATATGTGAATAAACTAAGTGCCCATTAATGAATGAATAGATAAAGAAAATGTGTTAGGTATGTGTGTGTGTGTATATATAGACAGATAGATAGAAAGGTGGGGATTTGAACCACAGTCGGCCAAATGGGATCCACCTCCCTATACACAGGGCTTAAGGACTGTGAGGCCAGCCCTGGGACCAAATTTTAAAACATAAACCTTTGGGGGACAAAGCATTGTCCAAACCATAACAAGGTCTGTGTCTCTTTTCATTTTCATTTTTTTGCATATGAATACTATTATAACACCATTTTTTTTCCTTTCCAAAGATCAGTTGACTGTGTTTATATGGGTCTATTTCTTCTTTTCTGTTCTGTTGCACTGATCTATTTGTCTATGCTCCCACCAATACCATACTTTCTTGATTACTGTAGCTGTATAAGTCTTGAGGTCACAAAAGCATGGGATTCTTCCTATGACTGGATCCTCCTGGAGTTTTTAATTCTTAGACTTATGCACCGAGCCTGTAGTAATTTACCAATTACTGTCCAGGCTTTCCTACCCTGGCTGGCAGTGGTTTCCAGGGAGGTTTCTACTCCAGTATCGTAATTCTCTGTATCTGCCTCTCTTTTCTCTAATTTTAGGAGCAGTGCTTTGCCATGTGACTTTACTTCACTTACAAATATAAGAGTTGTTGGTTTTTCTATTTGTTCAACTTTTTAGTTGCTAGGATGTAATGTGATGTCCAAGATTCTTACATTCAGAAGTTAGAAACAGAAATTCTCTAAGTAGTAAGAATTCTCTTCTCTTCCTAGCCCTTGGTGACCTCTAAACTGTGTGTGTATATATAGACAGATTGATAGAAAGGTGGGGATTTGAACCACAGTCGGCCAAATGGGATCCACCTCCCTATACACAGGGCTTAAGGACTGTGAGGCCAGCCCTGGGACCAAATTTTAAAACATAAACCTTTGGGGGACAAAGCATTGTCCAAACCATAACAAGGTCTGTGTCTCTTTTCATTTTCATTTTTTTGCATATGAATACTATTATAACACCATTTTTTTTCCTTTCCAAAGATCAGTTGACTGTGTTTATATGGGTCTATTTCTTCTTTTCTGTTCTGTTGCACTGATCTATTTGTCTATGCTCCCACCAATACCATACTTTCTTGATTACTGTAGCTGTATAAGTCTTGAGGTCACAAAAGCATGGGATTCTTCCTATGACTGGATCCTCCTGGAGTTTTTAATTCTTAGACTTATGCACCGAGCCTGTAGTAATTTACCAATTACTGTCCAGGCTTTCCTACCCTGGCTGGCAGTGGTTTCCAGGGAGGTTTCTACTCCAGTATCGTAATTCTCTGTATCTGCCTCTCTTTTCTCTAATTTTAGGAGCAGTGCTTTGCCATGTGACTTTACTTCACTTACAAATATAAGAGTTGTTGGTTTTTCTATTTGTTCAACTTTTTAGTTGCTAGGATGTAATGTGATGTCCAAGATTCTTACATTCAGAAGTTAGAAACAGAAATTCTCTAAGTAGTAAGAATTCTCTTCTCTTCCTAGCCCTTGGTGACCTCTAAACTATCTTCTGTATCTATAAATTTGCTTATTCTAGATATTTAATATAAGTGAAAGCTTATGGTAATTATCCTTTTGTAAAGAAGTTGACTTCTTTTAAATTCGTGTAATGTTTTTAAGATTTATCCCTGTTTCGGCATGTATCAGAACTTCACTCCTTTTTTCTGGCTAAATAGTATTCCACAATGTTCATTACCACATTTTGTGTCTCCATTCATCAGTTGATGGGTATTTGGACTGATTTCATCCACTTGTCTTTTGTGAATATGGCTATTATGGATACTTGATTACAAGTGTTTGTTTCAAAATCTTTTCTTTTTTCTTGGAATATATATATATATAGAGAGAGAGAGAGAGAAGATTGTAGGTTCATATGGTAATTCTATTTAGCCTTTTAAGGTATTGCTAGACTCTTTCTACAGTGACTGCACCATTTTACGTTTCTACCAGATGTGTATGAGGGTTCCAGTTTCTACTTATTCTTACAACACTTGTGATGTTTTGTTTTTATTATTATTATAATTATACCCATCCTAGGAGATGTGAATTTTTATCTCAGTTTAATTTACAAGTTAATTTTTCTAATGGTTAATGATGTTGAGAATCTTTTCATGTGAATATTGACCATTTTATGTCTAATACAGAAATATCTATTCAAGTTCTTTGCTCACTTTTCATTGGGCTTTGTTGTCTTTTTGTTGTTGAGTTGTATGAGTTCTTTATATTTTCCGGGTTTAATCCTCATCAGATAAATTACTTGCAAATGTTTTCTCCTATTTTATAGGTGTCTTTTAACTGTCTTAATGATGTCCTTTGCACGCCTAAAAAACTTTTGATGAATGTCATCTGTGTTTAACTTTATTTTTTCTCTTTGATTTTATTTATTTAACTTTATTTATTTTAATTTGACCAGAGAGGGACACAGTGGTGGGGAGTGAGTAAAAAAGCCACCACGTCCAGGACTTGAAACACAGTTGGCCGTATGGGAGTCCAGTGCCCTTAACCACTATGCTACCTGCTGGCCCCATTTTTTTCCTTTTTGAATTGATACATAATAATTGTACATATTTATGGGTCACAGTTTGTAATCAAATTAGTGTAATTAGCATATCAATTACTTCAAATATTTATCATTTCTTTGTGTTAGAAACATTCCAAATCTTTTCTTGTAGCTATTTTGAAATATATAATAGATTGTTGTTAACTATAGTCATTCTACTGTAAAATAAAACACTAAAAATTAATACTCCTATCTAACTGTATTTCACCCATTCTGTTAAGCACCCCTCTCTGTCCCCTCTTCCTCCCTACCCTTTCCAGTCTCTGGTTGCCAGTATTATACCTATGAGATCAACATTTATTTTAACATCCACATATAAGTGAGAACATGTGATATTTGTCTTTCTGTGACTCATTCTTTTGTTGATTTTGCTTTTGCTATGATATCTAAGAAAACATTTCCGAATCCAAGATCATGAAGATTTACACTTATGTATTTTTCTAAGAGTTTTGTACTTTTAGCTTTTCTATTTATTACTTTAATCCATTTGGAGTTAATTTTTATATGGTATGAAGTAGAGGTCTAACGTCATACTTTTAAAAAAAAACATCCACCAGATACCTATTATATTAATGAATCTTATAGGGTAAATGCATGTTTGCAGTGACAACTTTATTCTTCTGTCTATGGATATCCAATGGTCTCAGCACCACTTGTAGAGAAAGGACAGGATTTTCAACAAGTAGTGATTGTCCACTCAGTGGAATATGAGTGGAAATAAATATTCCCTAACCACAGATTTTTAAGGAGGAGATGGGCTGCCTCTGTATACTTTCCTTTTTCCCATTTTCCTGGCTAGATGCAGTCCAGGATGAGGCAGAAAGTGATGGTTAGAAAATGGAAAACACCAAGAAAAGGTAGTATGGATTTCTCATTATTTTTTTCTATTTTAAAATGTAATTCAACATTCCATTAATTTCCAATATTTGTTGACATTGTAGGAATTCAAGGTATTTTCTGTCTGCAAAGCTAATCCCCCCCCCCCCCCAGCCACTATAGTTCTAAAAATCCTCGTGGGATATTCTCCATGTCTTGAACTTCACTGGTTTTACTGTGATTCTTCAAGTTATTACTGACATTCTAAGCTTTAGTGCCATGTACTTAAGCTTCTCCATCTGTTCCCTCCAATTTTCCCAATCAGCACCCATACAAAGACCTCATGATGTTAGAGCTGAGTAGTAGTTAAAACTTTAAGGCCATATTGGAGAAAGGAGGAGGTTTTCCTCTCTTTAGGTTACATTTTATTGATAGAATCTGCATACTGGAATGTTGTAGAACTTATTTGGAAACTTCTTTCCAGGATTGCTTATAAACTGTTTTTGCTATGACAAACACTTAAGGTTTTGTGTTGGAATAGTATAAATAAGGGTCTTAATCCTAATGTTGCCATTAAAATAGCTATGTTTTCCTAATGACAATGCATTGTTTATGGACAATGTTCATTGGTCACTGTGTCTTAAGTCTGTTTTTCTCTCATACTAAATTTTCCCAAATTAGACCACACCTCAGATATGACCTGAAAATATTCTTGAATCAAGCTGCTTTATCAGTTCTGCAAATAGACCCTGTCTAAGTAGTAGATACATGCCGAGATTTTTCCCAGATCATGTTCAGCCTGTACTGAAGGTACACTATCCATCGGACTCATTTTACCAGTTACTTCAACAGACCCACCCCAGTCTAGTTACTTTTAAAATTTTTATTTATTTATTTGATCATTCATTCATTTTTTAATTTGACCAGAGAGAGATATAGAATGAGAGAGAGAAAAAGTGAGAAAGCAAGCCAACCAGGTCCAGGATTTGAACCGTGGTCAGCCATGTGGGAGTGTCCAGCGCTTTAACCATCACACCACCTACTGGTCTCTCAGTCTGGTTACTTTTAACTACAGTGACTTTAGTTCCTTTGCACAACTCCTGAAACTCAGGGATAAAAGAAGGAAAACATTCTAAGAGTACAAAGGATTTGTCTCAACCTTTGCCAAAAGAAAGGTCCCAGAAGGAAGGATTGAGACATAGGAAGGAAAGTAGGGAGGCAAGTTAAGTCAAGCCGGCAAGCACAGGACAATAACCACAGGTTGAGAGGAACAAGAGATTACATGGGAGTCCAATGACATAACCATTACGCCGTCTGCTGGTCCCCTAATAAGCACTCTTAATTCTCCTTTGCCACGTAACATAGCATGTTTACATGTTCTGGAGAATAGTACGCAGTGACCATTATTCTGCCAAACACAGGATGTCATTTAAATGAGTTTTAAAATGTACAAAAGTGGGACCAGCAGTTAGCATAATGGCTATGTTGCTGGACTCTCATGTAGTCGACTGCAGTTCAAGTCCCAGACCCGGTGGCTTAAACTCACGTCGGGTGCGTGTGCATCCATGCCCAAGATCCTGCGAGAGGAGAATGGAGGAGAAGGGATTGTGGTGTGGGCCATCCCCTCTTGGGGGTGATTTATTGCTTTCTATCTCTCTGTCTTTCTGGTGAGCGCATGCGCACTATAGCAAAAAACCTCTCCCCTCCAAAAAAAAAAATGGACAAAAGTAAAAGCATCACGTTTGGGCCGCCCAACTTTGCTCTGTCTGTCTCATATAGCAAGTAGGCAAAGAAAGGCATCAAGTGGAAGAAGGATGTGGAGTGAAAGAAGAGGATTCAAAGCCAGCCAGGTTTCTGTCTTGGGGAAGTGGAGGAATGCTGGTGTCTTCCCCTGAGAATGACTAGTGAAACTAGGCAGGTGGTTTATGGCAAGTGGCTGAGATCCAAGCCGATTCTTATCCCTGCCATATCCCAAACGGTTCAATATCATGAGTGTTTGAATGTGCCTGGCAAGAAAAGATTTGAAGCGAACAGAGGAAGAGGAGCTCTGCCTGGAGACAGAAACATGGCAGTAGGGCAGTAGAGGAAGGATTCCTTGACCCCCTGTGGGTCCTGACAAGGAAAGACTCTCTTGGGCAACCCTGGGGACATTGCAATGACAAAGTGAGTTACTACTTGGAATGAGCAAGCAGTGGGACAGAAGGAATGACTCTTGGAGCTGACCAGCGGTTTCTTTCCTAGGGTTAGAAGTCTAGGTCTGCCTTCTTTCAGAAGGGCAGAGGGAGGTCCTTATGGGAACCATACCCTCCCTAAGAGCTCAGGTTCTTCCTGCCCAGCCTGGCTCCATGAACACTGGAGAGGAACATGGCAGGACCACCCTAGAGCTCAGGGAAGGCTGACCTGAAGTCATCTCTCCCCTCCCAGCCTGCAGTCCTGAAAATTCCACTCCCTTTAGCATCCAAAAAGGAGGGGGAGCAGGAGAGGGAAGAAGGAGGACAAGCATTCAACAACCAGGACAGACACACCAGGAGCAGTTAGGTATCCATCTGATGCCCCCTCCAGCACAGCTGTTCCCAGCTTTCAGACCCTGTCCTATGGTCCCCCATTGGTCCCATATTTTGTAGCAGCTCCAGAATCTTGGTGGTGGTTGCCTGGTCAGAGTTGGCGGGGTCCACCAAGGCAGCCTGAAGCTCAGGCACCCCTCAAGCGGGGGCTGGTGCTGGCCCCACCCACCTCAGGGTTGGAACTACTGTGGGCCTGGGAGGAGGTGTCAAGCCAATTCACACTGTATCCCTCTGTACCCTTCCTGACACCTTTGTGTCCAGCTGTTGTTTCCGCACCTTGCATGACCCCTTCTCCATTTAGTTCTGAAGTGTGGGTGTGGGATGCTTCTTTGCAAATTCTGATCATACGGAAGGTGGTGAGAATCTGAGTGAGGAGCTGCCATGGGAGAGGATGGGAGGAAGGGGAGGCTGATAACCTGGGCCTAGAGACTGGGAAGACAAGTAGGGCATGGTAGAGGACAGCCTCACTGTCCTCTGGCTGACAGTCTGCACTCAGACCCCAGCAGCCTGTCCAGTAGGAGGCGACCAGGTTGAAGCTGGTCCCTGTAAAGGTGTGCGATGTCTGGGAATGCCTGGTGATGAGGAGGTAGCAACAAGCGTGGGTCAGATAGTGCCCTGCCAAAGGCAAGAGGACAGAGAGGGTGGCACGAGAGGCCTCCTCAAGTCTTCTGGAGGCAAACTGCTCCAACAACTTGCCTGTTAGATAGGAGTATTATGTCCTGACTGTCTTACCTTTTCATCTGTTTGTCCATAGGCCTGCTTTAAGGCTGGTCAGTTCTGCAAGAAAGGAAAGCAGGAGGAGACTGGCTCCAATCTCTGGAGGTTGGTGAGAAGGGGGGCACTGCAGAGGACAGCTACAGAGGAAGAGCATGGCAGGTGGCTTTGATCCAAGTGGGTGCAGGACTGCTGCTACTTCTCTTCTCTCTGCTAGATTTGCACATTGCCACAGCATCTCTTGTCCATTTCATGCAGGAGATATTAGGAATATTGAGGTAGATGACAATTGGGTGTAATTGGGAGGTGAATAACTGAGAGCAGGGACCAGTTGACAGGAAACATTGGACATTTTGGACCTTAGAAATGAGAGTGAGTCATCTGAGGATCCAGAGTGCATGCCTGTCTACCAAGCACTCAAACTCCATTCTCTCCAATGCATTTACTTGTCTTGGGACTCCTTCTATCAGCTGTGGGTCTTGACACATTTGAACAAAGAAAAGAGGGAGAAGTTGTACCGCATTGGTGAAGGTTGGTGTGAAAGTGGGTATACTTTTAGATAGGGTAGTAGAGACTACAGGTCCAGAAGTAATTAGGGTCTAGTATGGGGGTTCCCTAGCCTCTTCTATTGTTAACACATTTTCCCAACATCCCTGTACCAGTTTTGTAGCAGGCAACAGGGACAGAGATTTTCTCATAGCCCTGCTGTCCCACCCAGCATTCAACACCAGTATCTTTGTGTAAGTCTCTGCATGGGGTGGCTCAATTGGAAGAGACTGAAATCCTATTTCATTCTCTCTCCCTATATCCACTTCTAGTGGCAGCTCTGGAGATGTTGGAGTAGCTGCTGACCACCACCCTCAGTAGGTCTGCACCCTCCCCCAGGAACCATCCATCTTTCCCCAGATTGGTCATGCCTCTTCTGTATTTAGTATTATAGACTGAGACTGTGCTTTGGAAGGAGACTGACTGCCAGACTGGTAGTTGATTATACTCTTAAATTTTATCACCTGAATCAGCAAAAGATTGGAGTGTGAAGATACAGACTTGGAACAGATCTGTGGTCAAGGCTAAGTCTGGTTTAGGGGTATCTCATTTGCTTTTTTTGTAACTTGTACCATGACTGGGGCAGAGATTAAGGCTGATGCCCAGGCTAAGCCTGAAAAGAAGGCTGGAGAAGTGGTTATAGGTGGAGCTTATACAGAGAGTGAAGTCTCTCCTAGTGGTTATACTTAAAGTTAGGACTCAAGTCCAGTTAATGATTGGAACAAGACCCAAAACTAAGGTTAAGGTTATGTCTAGAGTGAAGCCCCAAAATGAGTCCCCTGTAATAGGTGGGCACATCATAAGGGTAAGACCAAGGTCATTCCTAGGTCAAGATCCAAGGAAAAAGCCCAAGTGTAGATCCAGACTGAGTTTGAGGCTGAAGCAATGTTTAGTCCCAAGCCAAAGCTATACCTTCTTTACAGATCTGTACTGTTTCTGAGTTGGTTGCTAAATTTAAGTGTCTGTCCTTGGATGAAGAACTGGCTAATATCAACAATGAGAATTTGTTTGAGTCCCCCTGCATATCCAGATTCCAGCCTTCGTTTTTTTTTTTTTTTTCAGAGGAAGAGACCAATACAATATCCTGGTGCTGTCCTAGGCCTATATCCAAACAAAAGGCCCTTCATAATTTTGATTTCAGATGAGTAAACACATCATCCCTGAGTTCCTGGTTCTGTAGTAGAAATGAGGTCAGTATAAGATTTTACCCTAAAAACAAGATAAAGGCCAGTATCCTGTCTAGGCACATGGCCACACAAGAGACTAATACTATGAGTAGGTTCAAAATTGACCAGGACCTCTAGATTGTGCCTACTTCTGGTTCTGATGATGAGTTTGTTAAGACCTTCTGGTTCTGGGCTAGAGAAAAGACCAATACCTGGTTGGGTCCCAAGGAAGAGGCCAATCACAGGTCCAGGTTCAGGTCCAAGAAAGAAGTCTATGTTGAGTGTATTTCTGGGTCTGAGCTTGAAGACCATATGAAGTCGGGTTCTGGGCTGGAGAAGAGGTTAAGCAAAGGTCTAAACTCAGGACCAAGAAAGAGGCTAATACTAGGGCTAGGCACAGAGTCAAGAGAGAAGCTTGATGTTATTTTATTCTGGTCTATAGATGTAATCCAGAAAGAGTCCTGGTTCCGACATGGTGAAAAGGTTAATACCTTTTCAAGGCCCAAGAGCAAGAAAGAGGCCAGGGCCAGAGCAATGGCAAAGGAAGAGACCAGAACCAAGACCAGAGCCAGAACCAGGCAAGAAATCAGGTCAGAGGAGGAACTCCTCATTAGGGCCTGCTTCTAGGATACAAAAGAGTCCAGCATGGTTGATGAGTCCAGCGCCAACATCTGAGGAAGAAGAGGTCACTGGTTCTTGGTTCTGGGCTGGAGAAAAAGTTTATATAGAAGCTAGGGTTAGAGGAGAAGCCAGGACAAGAGCTGAAGAGGAGATACTATTTTGTTCCTGGTTTAGGGCTGAAAACAAGACCTACATAGATTCTGGAGGTGAAGCAAGCTGTGACACCATGCCAGAGGCTGAGGAGGAAGAGCCCATTATTGGGTCCCAGTTCTGACCTAGAGTACAGACTTGTGGAGAGGCTGATGTCAACAGCAAGTCTAGCCTGGCCTGGAGGATGAGGAAGAGACCATTATATCATATTGGTTTGGGGCCAGAAAAGAGGTCAGTGTGAAGTCTGGTGCCAGATGCAATTTTTTTTTTTTGAGAGGTTTTTGCTATAGGGCGTGTGCACTCTTCAGAAAGACAGAGAGAGACAGAGAGACAGAAAGCGGAAATCACCCCCCAGGGGGATGATCACGCCACAATCCCTTCTCTGTTCTCCTCTTGGGATCTTGGGCATGCACGCACATGTGCCCGGCATGAGTTTAAGCCACCAGGTCCTGGACTCCAACTGCGGTCAACTACATGGGAGTCCAGCGACATAGCCATTATGCCAACTGCTGGTCCTGCCAGATGCAAATTTATGGAAAGGGTTGAGGAGACCAAAAATAAGTCTTGCTTCTGGGCAAGAGAACCTTGTATATATCCTGCCAATGGAGAAAGCCAGAAGTCTAGCGTAGGAAGACACTGTTTATTGATGGTTCTGGTCCAGAAAATCCTCAAGACCAGAGGCCATTATAGAGTCTTCATTATGGGCTGTGGAAGAGGGCAGTATAGGTAACGGTGTTGGAGAAGAGGGCAAGCTACTAACTGAAGAGAGGAGATCATGATCAAATCCTGCTTTTATAATGAAGATGAAGCCATTATAGACGCTACTAACAGAGAAGAGTTCAGGCCAGAAGCTGAGAAGGAAGATATTGTTGGTTTTTGGCTATAGGTGAGGAAGAGGACAGATTCAAGGCAGTAGCTGAGGTTAGAGAAGAGAACATGTTAGCAAATGAGGAGGAAGCTATTGTTGGGTCCTGGTTCTGGGCTAGGGAAGAGGCCATTAGTAGTAGAGAGGTTAGGTTTTGTAGCAAATCCAGTCCCAAAGCTGAGAGGAAGAAGTCATTGTTGGGTCCTGGTTCTGGCCTGATGAAGCAGCCAGTAAAGAGGCTGAGTCTCAAGCAGTAGAAGAGACCAAGTCAAAGACTGAAGAGAAGACCATTTTTGGGTCCTGGTTCTGGACTGGAAAAGAAGTCAATGTAGAAGCAAAGATGTGCCATGCATCCAAATCAGAGCATGGCATGGAGATGATCATTGAGCCCTGCTTCTGGTTTGGAGACAAGGCCGTTAAGGGCACTGAAACCGTAGCCACCTGTGAGTCAACATTTGAAAATGAGGAAAGGGCAATTTTGGGGTCTTGGTTTGAAGCTGAAGATGAGGTGAGTAATAGGACTGGAAATGGAAGCAATTCTGAGTCCAGGACATTAGTTGATGAGGATGAGGCCATAGTGGGACCCTGGTTCTGGGCAGGAGATAAGTCCCATTTTGAATAAAATCCTAGCCCTGTGGTCAAGGCCATTTGCAAGTCCAAATGTTCACTTGAGCAGAGCCTTATCTTACACACAAGCCTCAGAGCTGGGAGGAGGTCACTGTTCAGTTCAAGACTGGCCTAGGGGTAGAGTTGTTTTCCCTTCCATAAGCCCCCTTAGATTTCTAAAAGAAGCATCTCTAGTCTCTGAAATGTTTGAAGGAAAGCCCAAACACATGGACCTTACTAAAGAAGGGGAAGAACAAGAATCTTTGCTTCAACCTGATTAGCCTTACCCTGAGTTCCTATTTTAGTGTGATCCTTTCTATGGGTCAGTTCAGGAAATTCTAAAGCATTTTAGGGTGAAGGAGAGTGCAGAGGCTAATTGGTCCTGTAGCTGCATATAATGTAAGCTTAGAATTGGTTCTGAAGAGTTCAAAGAACTTTTTTTTATGATATCACTCTAGAATTTTATTTTTAAATTTACATTAAATCACTATATTACTTTACAGTGCACAACATTGCTTTTTTCTAGCCTTTTATTCATGAAATATCTAAAATTGCAATGGATATGAGAAGTTCTTAATTTACCCGAAATGTCATTAGGGATTCAGGTGTTGTCTCACTTATTGAAACCTTGCTCAATTATCCGTCGTCCCAGTTTAGGGCAAGGTTTTTGTGAAATACGATTTCCCACCTTATCCAAATCTAAACATGATTCACACATACATATTTCAAGTGCGTAAAGAAACCCTTACTTATAGCATGAATTCCCCTGAGTAGCTAACTGGAATAAGGATGCTTAGACACTTTACTATGACTACTGACTATTGCATGCTGGTTGCTAATTATATGTCTGGGTTACTCTCCTTGTTACCCACAGGCAGTGCCAGAACAAGGTTTCATGTTATGAAAATGCTGCTGAGTTTGTCTGATAATCTTGTCACTGACAAAATAACTACTTAGTAATGAAGCATTGTCAGAATTTATGGGCCTTTTTAAGAGGGAAGAGACAAATAACAGTTTTGAACTGTCATTTGAATATTTGTATTTAAATTCTTGCAGTATTCGAGAATATTGGTAGCAATATCAAAAATGAGGCAGTGTTCAGTGATGATGATTTCAGCCTTGAGCCACTTATTTCTACATTTCATAAAGCTGAGAAATTTGCTAAGGAGCTGCAAGGAAAATCCTGAAGCAGATCAAGAAAACTAATGATTAATCACTTGCCTCTGACTGCATATACATTCCTGAATTATGATCCTTGAGTAATACTTCAGTTTTCACAGTTGGTTCAGAGTTATAGTGTATACATCCTTAATGCTGATACTAGCTTTGTCCAATTTTGCATGTAAGCTGGATCATTTTTCTGATGCCAAATGAATATTAGAACTAAAAACATATTTGTTGTTATTCATCTTGTCTAGATTGTGATATTTAGTATTTATCTTATAAAGTGAATTGAGCCATCATTAATAAGCTACCTTTAATAATTCTTCTAATGTATAGCTACCTATTTAAGTTTTTGTGTGTTTCAATAAAGTTTTATGTTAAAGTTGGCAGAAATCACCCCTTCTCCTTGAACTTAAAATACAAGTGCAGAGATAACACATGAACACACATACACACTACAGCTAATGTCTGAATAACGTGCTCCTTACAAAAGCTTTATCTCACCTTTAAATGTAAAGGTTACTATAGACAGCTATTCATGTCATGCTTCAGGATAAAAGAACCCACTTAAGTTGGACTCTCAGGCATAAGAAAGAACTTGGTGGTGTGAAGAAAAGCATGAAATTGGGAAAAATGTTCCAGTGGGAAGGATGTATACAGTCTTCCTTGAGTGGGTGGGAACAATATATTAAGGGATATTGAGGATGAAGTAAATTTTGAAGAACTGATAAGTTGCAGTTTGTAGTGCAAAGTATAGCTGTTTCTTCCATGCTACCCAAAGGGTAAAAAGTAAGACAAGAAAGCACAGGAACTTAAGACAGGAAGACAGTTTAATCTTGGTACCCTTAACAATTGTTATGCCTATCATACAGTCATTAAAAGTGATAATATAGGGTCAGCCTCATAGCCTAGTGGGTAAGGGAGCCAGATTTAACATGGTGAACTACGTTTTGAATCCCAGCCATAGCTGCTTAAAAAAAACACACCTGGCACATATGTGCACATGCCTCAAATCCCGACAGGATGGAGGAGACCAGATTGTGGAGTGACTATGCCCAATGGGGAGTGCTTTTGTCTCTGGCAAGCACAGGTGACCTCTGGCAATTAAAAAAAGAAATGATATGATGTATAAGATTTTAATTAAATAAGAAAGTACTAATACTTTCTATATTTGGTGTAGTAGAGAAGACTAGTGTCATACAAGCAAAGTAGGACCCCATTTTTAAAAATTAATGTGAGTAATGGACTGAATTTATGTAAGTGTAATATTTGAAAATTATACAATAATATAAAACATGTCAAAAAAAAAAAACCAATAAGAGACTATAGCCCACTCGACTTTGGACTCTCAGCTTTGTTGCTTGGGACTTTGAAACTAGCTTGAGCCCCTCCCTGCCCCATCCAGAACCCTTTCCAGCAAAGAGTCTTGCTGGAAGGCAAGCCACCTATAGCTGGAGGGCTTGACTTCAGGCATCCATGGCCCATCCTCTCCCCTACTCACCTTGGAACTCTCAGGATTTCAGTGTTTTGTATAGCAAATGGCACACAACAGTCTCTTTGTTACTGAGTTGAAGCTCAGTGCCTCTGTTTCAGGCACACCTGTTCTCTAGAAACAGGGAGGACTCTGGGTCACCCAGGACCAGTGACAACAGTGCAAGGTGCTGATGAGCAACAGGAAGGCAGAGCAGAAGAGAGATCGCCAACTGCCTACTCCTGCACACCTTTGAACAATCAGAGATACCTTAAATAATTCAGGAAGGAACGTATTGATCACCAGATGACTAGAAAACATCACAGAGGCACAAGAAATATGAGCAACCAACAAAATGTCTCTCCCCC
>NW_006204021.1:167208-172456 GCF_000334495.1 Tupaia belangeri chinensis | reverse complement strand
GATTTCTCACTTTCTATCTCTCTGTCTCTCTGTCTTTCTGGTGAATGCATGTGCCCTATAGCAAAAACCTCTCAAAGAGAAAAAAAGTAGATTAGATCATGCAGAAGATTGAATCTCGAATGTAGAAGACAAAAACTCTGACTTAGAAAAAAATATCAAAAAGACTGAGAAAATGACCAAGAAAAATGAGGAAAACACATGAGAAATACTAAATACCATCAAGCAACCAAACATCTGGATAATTGGTATCCCAGTAGAGGAGGAAAATAATAAGGGCATTGATAATTTATTCCATAAAATCCTGGAAGAAAACTTTCTAAACCTACAGAGGCATTCAAATATCCAGACCCAAGAAATGCATAGGACCCCAAATAGAATCAACCCAAGAAGATCCACTCCAAGGCACATCATAGCCAGATTGGTCAAAACCACAAAGACAGGTTACTAAAATTGGCAAGAGGAAAACATCAGGTTACTTACAAAGCTTATCCCATCAGGCTAACATCAGACCTCTCATCAGAAACAATGGAGGCAAGGAAAGAATGGGGGAATATAGTCAAAGTGTGAAATGAAAACCAATTTCAACCAAGAATACTATACCTGGCAAGATTATCCTTCATATGGGGAAAAAAAAGGTAAAAAAAAAAATAAAAACATTCTCAGATAAACAAAACCTGAAGGAATTTACCAACTCCAGATCAGCTCTTCAAAACATTCTGAAAGGAGTGCTCCATTAGGAAAGCTAAAAAGTCAGACAGACAGATATAAGAGAACAAAAAACTCCCCAAGAAAATGGCTCACTTAATGATAGGAACATGTCCAGAAATATTGATAATAGCATTGAATGTTGATGTATTACATTCTCCAAACAAGAGACACAGACTGGCTGAATGGATAAAAACAAAACAAAACAAAACAACAAAACAGAAACCTTCTATTTCCTACAAGAAATGAACCTTATGGATAAAGGTATACATAGACTGGGAATAGCGGTTAGTGTAATGGCTATGTCGCTGAACTCCCATGTAGCTGACCATGGTTTGAGTCCCGGACTCGGTGGTTTAAACTCACGCTGGGCGCATGTGTGTGTGCGCTCAAGATCCCAAAAGGAGAATGGAGGAGAAGGGAATGCGGCGTGGCCATCCCCCCTGGGGGGGAGGTGATTTCTTGCTTTCTATATCTCTGTCTCTCTCTGTCTTTCTGGCAAGTGCACGTACCCTTTAGTAAAAACCTCTCAAAAAAAAAAAAAAAAACCATACATACATAGACTAAAAGTGAAGGGCTGGAAAAAGATATTCCATGTAAACGGAAGTCAGAAAAAGGGCTGGGGTTGCAATACTGATTTTAGACAAAATAGACTTTAAGATACAAACTGTAAAAAAGAGACAAAGAAAGGTATTATGTAATAGTAAATGGGCTAATTCATCAAGAAGACATAATACTTATAAATATGTATGCACCCAACTCAGGAGAACCTAAATATGTGAAGGAAAGACTGCTAGATCTAAAAGGAGAGATAGGGTGCAACACTATAATTTTGGGGGATCTCAACCCCCCCCATTATCTCCTTTAGACAACTCTTCTAGACAAAAAAAATAAGCAGAGAAATACAAGACCTAAATGATACTATAAATCAAATGGGCTTGACAGACATCTATGTAAACTTTCCACCCTAAGACCAAAAATACATTTTTCTCACCCCTCCGCATGGAACCTTTTCAAAGATTGACCATATGATAGGACACAAATCAAGGCTTTACAGACTAAAAAGCATAGAAACTATATCCAGCATATTCTCTGACCATGATGGAATTAAACTTGTGTCACAGAGAGAATTTGTATCATCACAAGGAGAGAGTTAAGAGTCAAGGTGTGACATATAAATATAGCGGCTTAGAGTCTGTGATGGTGCCAGGGACAATAAAGGTTCCCTGGTAAGAATCTGACTCACAGAGAGAGATGGACACAAAGCTAGATTTTCAATGTGTTTAATAAGTCATAGGGGAAATACACTTACAAACTCAGCAAATATGGGACGAATCAATGAGGGCACAGGTCGTCGTAGGCTGGCGATGGAAAGTCGTGACACGGGTTCTAGCACTCGAGGGCCCAGTCAATGCTGAAATGTACTTGAGGCGTGATCAAGGAGGAGCGGCAAACCAGAGGAAATGGCTCGAACTAGCGTATGTTGGTAACCAACAGCTAGCCAGTGCAGCAGTGGTGATTTCTGCTGGTGGTTAGGTTTGAGACCAGGGGAGAACTCAGTTAGCTCCTTCTGGGCAGGCACTACATGAGACTAGGGAGGACTCCATTAGCTCCGTCTTGCAGGTAGAGTTCGAGATTAGGGGAGGACTCAGCTCCGTTTTGAGTAAGAAATGAGAATAGGGGAGGACTCAGCTCTGCCTCACAGTTTGAAGTCTGAGATTGAGGGAGGACTCAGTTCTGTTCTTGGGGGAAAAGTCTGTTCTGACCATTCAGGATACCGAGTGACAGTTCTGAGTAGTGTCTGTGGAGGCCCTGGTTTTATAGGCCATCCTGGTGTGTCTGGCTTCCTTATCATGGTTTTGTAGCTATGGTGTGCTGCCTGTGCATCTTGCGATCAGGTAGGGTAGTGCTGTTACATGTCATAAGTTACAAGATGGTGGTGATTTACAAAATGGCTTTACTTATGCTAGGTTAACAATGTAGTTCTATCTAAGGTATAACAACTTGATATTAATTTCAAGAAAAATCCTTGAAAATACACAAACACTTGGAAACTAAACAACCTACTTCTGAATGACTTCTTAACTACTGAAGAATTGAAGTCTGAAATTAAAAAAAATTATGGAAACAAATGATGAGTACATGAGTTTCCATAATCTATGGGACACCACAAAAGCTGTCATAAGAGGGAAATTCATAGCAGTTAGTGCACATAAGAAAAAGAGGGAAAGGTAGCAAATAGACAACCTAACATCATGCCTCAGGGAATTGGAAAAGCAACAACAAAAAAAGAAAATGCAAAAATTTCCAAGCAAAAAGAAATAATAAAGATTCAAGTGAAAATAAATGAAATAGAAAATAAATATACTGAAAATAAATGAGAGCAAAAACTTGTTCTTTGATAAGATTAACAAGATCAATACACCATTAGCTAGACTAATAAAGAAGAAGAAAAAGAAATTAAGAAAGAAAGAGAAAGAAAGAAACCAGATAAATCAGATACATAATGAAACAGGCAACATTACAGCAGACAATAGAAATATAAAACATCATTAGAGGATACTATGAGCGACTATATGCCAACAAACAATATAACATGGAGGAAATGGATAAATTCCTGTATGCATATAATCTACCAAGATGGAATCAGGAGAACAGGAGGACATAGAAAACCTGAATAGACCCACAGCAAGCCATGAGATTAAATCAATAATAAATAACCTCCCAACAAAGAAAAGCCTGGTCCTGATGGCTTCACTTATGAATTCCACAAAACTTTTAAGGAAGAGTTAACCTCCATTCTACTCAAATTATTTCTAAAGATCCAAAAGGAAGGAAAACTCCCAAATTCATTTTATGAAGCCTCCATCATCCTCATTCTCAAACAGGTAAAGACGTGGCAGAAAAGGGAAACTACAGACCAATATCTCTGATGAATATAGATGCAAAAATTCTCAACAAGATACTTGCCAATCATATCCAACAACATATAAAAATGATTATTCATCACGACCAGGTAGGCTTTACTTCAGGGGTATAAGGGTGGTTCAACATACGCAAGACCATAAATATAATACACCATATTAACAGAAAGAAAAATGAAAACCATATGATCATTTCAATTGATGTAGAGAAAGCATTTGATAAAATGGAACATCCCTTCATGATTAAGATTCTCAGCAAGATTGGTATAGAAGGGTCATTTCTCAACACAGTTAAAATCATCTATGCAAAGCCTTTGGTTAACTTTATACTGAATGAAGGAAAGCTAAAAACTTTTCCACTGAAAACTGGTACTAGACAACGCTGCCCGCTTTCTCCACTTCTTTTCAATATAGTGCTGGAAGTCTTAGCCGATGCAGTCAAAAAAGAGAATAAATACAAAGGGCATTCCAATAGGCAAAGAAGAGTTGAAAATATCTTGCAGATGACATGACGGTATACTTAGAAGGCCCAAAGGTTTCCATGAAAAAACTTTTCAAATTAATAAATGAATACAATAAAGTGTCAGGATGCAAAATCAAATCCAAAAATCTATAGCATTTCTATATACAAACAAGTTCAACGAGGTAGATCTGAAGAAAGGAATCCCTTTTACCATAGCCACAAAATGTATAAGATACCTAGGGATAAACCTAACTAAGGAAGTCAAAGACCTTTACAAAGCATGAAAATCTTTAAGAAGACATTGAAAATGACACAAAAAAATGGAAGGACATCCCATGTTCCTGGATTGGACGAATTAATATAATCAAAATGGCAATTCTACCCAAATTAATCTACATATTTAACACAATTCCAATCAAAATACCAGAGATATTCTCAGCTCTAGAAAAGACAATCATAGAATTTGTCTGGAATCATAAAAGACCTCATATTGTCAAAGCAATCCTGTGCAAGAAGAGTGAGGTGCATGGCATATCACTTCCTGACCCCAAAATATACTATAAAGCTGTGATAATCAAACAGCTTGGTATTGGGGGGAAAAAAAAGACAGTGGATCAATGGAATAGAATAGAGACTCTAGAAATAAACCCGAATACTTACAGCCAACTGATTTTTGACAATGAATACCACTCAATTCAGTGATTTTTGACAATGAATACCAGTCAATTCAGTGGGAAAAGGAGACCCTCTTAGCAAATGGTGCTGGAAAAAACAGGGTATCCACATGCAGAAAGATGAAACTGAATCCCCATATTTAACTATTAACAAAAATCTACTCAAAATGGATCAAAGATCGTAATCTAAGACCTTAAACTATAAAACTGCTGGTGGAAAACACTGGAAAAAATGGAAGACATTGGGGTAGGCAAAGACTTCTTAAAGAAGACTCCCAAAAGTACAGGCAATAATCCTTAAATAGACAAGACTATATCAAATTAAGAAGTTTCTGCACAGCAAAGGAAACAGTAATTAGTGTGAATCAACAACCCTCAGAATGCGATAATATTTTTGCAAACTATGCCTCAGACAAGGGACTGAACCAGAATACACAGGGAACTCAAGCGGCTTACAAAAAAAAAAAAAAAAAAGACTAACC
>NW_006204021.1:138698-167194 GCF_000334495.1 Tupaia belangeri chinensis | reverse complement strand
AAAAAAGACTAACCCAATTAGAAGATGGGAAAATGAGCTGAACAAAACTCTCTCTAAGGAAGACATACAAACAGCCAAAAAGCATATGAGGAAATGCTCAATATCTCTCATCATAAGAGAGATGCAGATTAGAACCACAATGAGATACCACCTAACCCCTGTCAGAAGGGCGAAGATTAAGAATATAAAAGGTGATAAATGGTGGGGTTGTGGTGAAAGGGGCTCTCTCCTACACTGTTGGTGGGAATGTAAATTGGTCCAGCCACTGTGGAAAACAATATGGAAGTTCCACAAAGATCTATAAGTAGAACTACCATTTGATCCAAAAATCCCACTTCTGGCTATCTACCCAAAGGACAGAAGAATGCTCAGTCAGAAAAACATTTGCACATCAATGTTTATTGCAGTATTATTCACAATTGCCAAGATATGGAACCAACCCAAATGTCCACAAACAGACGAATGGATTGAAAAGGTGTGGCACATAGACTCTATGGAATACTATTCAGCCATAACAATAAGACCCTGGCATTTGGTACAAAGTGGTCAAATATGGAATTTTTATTGCTGAGTGAAGCAAGCCAGACTATGAAAGAAAGATATTGTATATATCTCTTAATATATTTTCACTGTCTGCACTCCATGGTAGAGATGGAAATATTGGAGGGCATAAAATCAGTGAAAATAGTTATGGATACTGAAGTGCGGAACCGGGGAGCAGGGGGAGGGAAAATTATAGAGAAGAGAAGCAGGAGAAAAATAGAGAGGTATGATATTTGGGGGACATAAATGGTTTATTTCCTGTTGATGATAACATGTATATAGAATTCTCAACTGGACTGGTCTGAGAAGTATTTCATGTTAAGTAAATTATCTTTACAAGCCAAATGATGTATAGCGACTTAATGTTTTAAAAATAACAAACAAACAAATAAATAAATAAAGCTAAAAGGACAGTTATCTTTACAAGCCAAATGATGTATAGCGACTTAATGTTTTAAAAATAACAAACAAACAAATAAATAAATAAAGCTAAAAGGACAGTAGAGAGAGAGAGAGAGAGAGGGAGGGAGAGAGAGACTACAATTTCAGAAGAACTGGCTTGCCAAATAAATACATGAAAATAGCTAAAAGAGATCATTTGTACAATAACCAAAGTTTCTGAGTTCATTCCACACTTTCCTTACATTCACAAAGGTTGTGGGGCCAGTAGGTGGTGTGGTGGTGAAGGTGCTGAATGTACAATAAATTATGCCATGTGCATGCTGCTGCCCTAAATCCTGAGAGGATAGAGCAGAAGGGATTGTGGCATGCCCAAGGCCCCTGCAGGGTGACTTCTCACTTTCCTTCTCTCTGTCTCTCTCTGGTGGACACAGATGCCCTATGGCAAAAACCTGAAAATAAATAAAATAAAATAAAATGAAAAGGGTTGTAAAAGGAGAAAACCAAAGTGGTAAAGTTGGTTTGGGGAGGAAGTTCAGAATAAGGGGAAATACACAAAGTTATTTTCATTTTTAGGGAAAAGAACTAGACACAGTGACCCTGTTATTACTAGTTTTTATAATAGTGTAATGTGCTTTTTTCCCCACATTATTCTAGTATGCATAGGTTTTACAAAGTAGGGCAAAGTGGGATGTGGTGGTGCCCATCTTATGGTGAAATAGGGCAAAGTGTTAATTTTGTCTCCTTTCACAAACCACAAACGTTAACAGGTATCATCCTGACAGCGAGAACTGAGATGAGATGTTTTCCCTATCAGTATGTTGCTAGACAGATGGCGTGTGCGTGTGTGTGTTTTAGTATGACACCCGAGTATTACGCAAAATATTGAAAATCAGTTCGTGTCCAAAATCCCACCGAGCATTCCTCGCCAGTCAAGCGCTCCTGCAGAGCAAGGTCCAGGCTTGGGGCTGGAAGTTCTGACTCCAAAGCCAGTTCTCTCTCTCTCCCCGGAGCTTCAGATCCTTCTAGCAAGCAGCTCAACAGGAGGCAGACAAGACTCTGCCATCTGGGCTGCAGGGCTGCAGCAGACAGACTGGCGGCAGGGTCACGTGACGCGGAGGGAGGCGTCATGTGACCAAGCTCTTGCCCGGGCCGGCCTAGGTGTGCTTACTTGCAGGGATAAGGGACCAGGCAGACGCCTGACTGACGGTCAGCACACCGAGGTGGGGGCAGTGGCGGGAAGTGGGTGGCTGGGTGGGTGGGTGTCTCTCCATGTCGCGTTAGCCTGAAAACGAATTTCTCAGGCGACCAGAATGACAGTGCTTGTGGGTGTTGGAAACATTCCCTCAGCCAGTAGGTGCAAGTGTCCGAAATTTCTGGTATCCTACCACTCCTTCCTGCCCTTTTAACGCTCTTCTGGGGCCTCCAGGCTCCTGAGGGCCCAGTGCTTGGTGACTCTGTTTCTGTGTGTGGGGGTGGGCCTATGGATGGCATTGACTTCAGGGGAGTCCAGAGAGGAGAAAAGTGAGGTGACAACTTGTGAACACCATGGCTCTGGATCAGGAATGGGTAGGCATGGGAACTGTCGGCCATTCTGCTTTCATTGCACCAAGTCTGCACCCATTCTCTACTGTCTGCCTGCCTTACTGACAGTATCTAGGCAGTGGGCAAGACTGAGGCCAGCTCAAAATTGGGGGAGGGTGGAAGAAGGGGAGGGAGAAGAAGAGAGGGAATACAGTTGTCTTTTGCCCCAGGCCTCTAGCTGGCTGGGAATGCAAGAGAGGAATTAACCTCAACCTGGGTAGCTCTAGGGGTGGGGTAGAGACATAGACTTCAGAAGGGAACTTAGATATTTTGGGCCCTTCACTGCAGATTTCTCATTTGAGATACTCTAAACTCCTCCGTCCTCAAGAGGATTCCTGCATCTCAGCCATATGTAGTAGCATCCTGGATGTGCCCAAATGTGACCCTTTCAAAGGGCCTAGTCACACTGTAGCTTCAATAGTACCCTCCCATATAATGACACAAGGGTTGCTGTTCCTTATTTTATTTTACATTTAATCACATTTATCTTTACAGTGTACATTGCTTTTTACAGCACAAATACCATACATATTAATCAAGATAGACATTACTATATACATTATCATCAGCAAATAGCTTTTCATTTTTTTTTTTTGTCAATTAAACTAATGCTCATTTCCTGTAACGTCTTGGGCCTCAGAGACTAGTGGTTCTGGGAACCATATACAGAGACTGCTTTATGGAGTGTTTTACAGATTCTTTTCTGTGGACCCTTTGTTCTCCTTCTTGTTTTGATTTATTGACAATGCATTGGATTATGCAATGTGCACCTATTCTTGGTTGTACTCCCTTGCTTGTAGTGGTCTCCTCTGGTCAGAGTTCAATGTTATGAGACAACCACAGAATACTAAAGTCCTTTAGAAAAAGAAAATAATGAAATCTATTAATCTTGTTAACCTCTATTTATTTGCAATTTTATGGATTTGAAGCCAATCCATTAAGATCTTTCTCATTCTTTATAGCTGCATGATACTCCATTGTGGCACTACCATAATTCACTCAATCACACTCTTACATTTGGACATTTGTTTATAGTATTTTGTTATTATGAATACAGGAAGGAATAAGCTTGTGCAAATGTATTTTTGTATCATTGGAGATGTATCTTCACTGATTCCTAGAATTGTGGCTACTGGGTCACATGGTAAGTGCATAAATAGTTTCATCAGATAATCTCAACTTTCTCTCTCAAAAGGTGCTCCAAATTTTGATTCCCATCAGTGACATGTGAAAGTGCCTGTTTCCCCACAGTAATAAAAATCCTTATTATCCCTTTAATATTTGTAAGATACCTAATGATTTCACTTCTTTCATTTCTGGTTGTTAATAATTCTGTCTTCTCTCTCTTCCTCTTTTCCTTTTCCTTTGTATTTCTGGCTAGATACTTACTGATTTTATTGATCTTCTCAATGAAGTAGCTTTTACTTTTATTGATTTTCTTTGTTTTTCTATTTTACATTTTATTGGTTTCTGCTCATATTTATCATTTCTGCTGTTTACTTGGTGTTCAAGCTACTCTACATTTTATACTTACTTTTTTAAAAGAATTATTTTTATTTAATTTTATTTATTCATTCATTTATTTTCATTTTACCAGAGAAAGAAAGACACACAGAGAGAAAGAAAGTGAGAAAGCAAGCCACCAGGTCAGGAACTTGAACCGTGGTTGGCCATGTGGAAGTGTTCAGTGCCTTAACCACCATGCCACTTGCTCGCCCTGATAGTTACTTTTAAAGTATAAACTGAGGTCATTGATTTGAGACCTTTCTTTCCTAATACAGGCTAAAATGCCTATATACTATCAATATAAATTTCAGTCTAATACTGTATTAGATGCATCCTACAAATTTTGATATACTGCATTTTTTTTTTTCTTGAGTTGAAATAACTTACTAATTTCTCTTTTGTTGTTATTGTTTTATTTGCCAGGTGTGCATGTGCTTTCCAAAGAGAGACAGAGGGAAAGGGTGAAAGCAGTTTTCAGTGGAGTACAATCCTCTTTCCTCCATTCCTTCATTCTTTTGGGACTTGGGGCATGCGCACACACACACACACATACACCTTCAGTGTGATTTTTTTTTTTTTTTTTTGCTATAGTGTGCATGCACTCACCAGAGAGAGACAGAGAGACAGAAAGTGAGAAATCACACACCCTCCAGGGGATGGCCATGCCACAGTCCCTTCTCCATTCTTTTCTCAGGATCTTGGGCATGCACACACATGCGCCCGGCTTGAGTTTAGGCCACCGGGTCTGGGACTTGAACCACAGTCGACCACATGGGAGTACAGCAACGTAGCCATTATGCCATCTGCTGATCCCCCATGTGTTTTTCAAGCAGCTGGGTCAAGGACGTGAACCATCATTGACCATGTGGGATTCGGCTTCCTTAAACACCAGGCCACAGGACAGGCCCACTAATTTCTCTTTTGGTTTCTTTGATCCAAATATTATTTAGGAGTAGTCAAGTAGTTCCCAAGTATTTGAGGCTTTTCCAGTTACTGATTTTTAATTAGGTTCCTTTGTTTTCAGAGAACATACTTTGTATCATTTGAATCCTTTTAATTTATTGAGACTATATTTATGGCTCAGAATATTTTCTCTCTTAATAACTATTCATGTGCACTTGTAGAAGATGAGTATTCTTCTGTTGTTGTACACATTGTTCTATAAAAGCCCATTAGTCTAGTTGGTTCATATATATATTTTTTTTTTTTTGGAGAGGTTTTTCGCTATAGGGCGCGTGTGCTCGCCAGACAGACAGAGAGAGACAGAGAGACAGAAAGTGAGAAATCACCCCCCAGGGGGGATGGCCACACCACAATCCCTTCTCCTCCATTCTCCTCTCGGGATCTTGGGCAGGCACGCACATGCGCCCAGTGTGAGGTTTAAGCCACCGGGTCCGAGATGCAAAACGTGGTCGACTACGTGGGAGTCCACATAGCCATTATGCCAACTGCTGGTCCCATGATTTTTAGATCTTCTATTTTATCTTTTTCTGTCTTTATTTCTTATTGAAAGAGGATGCTGAAATATCTTACAATAATTATGGGTATATTTATCTACAATATGCCTATCTCCTAGACATTCTATCACAGCATCTCTGTTGATATTATTGTTTCTCAATATGTTGCTGGATACGGCTTGCTAGTTTTTTTTTTTAATTCTTGTACATGAATGAAATTGGCTGTATTTTATTGTGTAGTTTTTGGATTATAATTTTGTAATATTAGTTTCATTAAACTAGTTTGGATAGCTTTTGTTCTTTTTCTAGTCTCAGGGCAGTTTGTATAAGATAGAATTTGCACCTTAAAGATTCCTTAGAACTTTTCTCTGACCTTTTATACCTTATGCCTTTTAGGCAGAACATACATTACATACCCTTTTATAGATAAAAATGGGCTTTTTATAGTCATTAGATGCACCATTGTTTATTCACATAGTTTGTTGTACCTGAAGAAGCCACCTTTGTCAGTTACTTTGCTCCTGTCCACTGGTTATCAGCTCTGTTTGTCAAATGCCTGTTTGTTGGGCCAGCAGGTGGTGCAGTGGTTAAGGCACTGAATTCCCGCATGGCTGACCACAGTTCAAGTCCTGGACCTGGCAGCTTTCTCTCTCTTTCTCGACTCTCTCTCTCTCTAATGAGTATACATGCCCTATCAAAAATTAAAATAATAAAAATATATAAGATTAAACAAATAAATAATTTAAAAATATCTGTCTTTCAAGTATTTTCTAGAAGGCCTTTCACAACCCTTTTATTTTGACATTTCTGATCTCTCTCACCAATTCTGAACTCTCTCACCTTCTTTTGAACCCACCTCCTAACCTAATGGCTTTATTCCTTCACTCTAGTGACAAACCTGTCCTATTTTATTAGGCAGCCATTCAAAGATCTTCACATTCTACCATTAACACTCCTGATTCTTCTTCATTTATGGTTGTTTATCCTTGGGCCATGTGTCCATTGTTTATCATGCCTTGATCTAGAATTAAGCAAGGACTTCTTCCTTTGGGTTGGGGCTATGGGCAGGATAGTTTATCTTAGAAAAGAATGGTAAACTTGGTAGGTACAGTTTTTAATGTGTCTATGACCATAGCAGAATATATTCTCAATTTTTAAGTTGTTTACTAGTGGAATTGGAGAATGTGGTAGTGCATTGTTGTTTTGATATTGTTAAGGTTAAACCTATTCTCAGATTTTTTTTTTTAATTTTCTTTCTTATAAATGGAGTAGGTGTTTGTAGGTTTTTCCTATTCACCTTTTAGAGGTTCTTGGTTTAGAGGTTTTTTAGAGGTTCAAGAAATCATTATGGATTTCTGTGCACACATAAGCCTATGAATGGTCAAACAATTTTGAAAGAAAAATAATTTGGAGTGTGGGCAGGAATTAAATTTTTTTTATTAACCTGTGGTTATTAAAACAGTAGAACTGATTAAGGAAAAGGTAAATGGAACACAGATAGAGGCCTTATATATAGACATTTCTATCAGGGTGACAGTTCAGATTTGTGGGAAAAGTAAAATATTCAGTGTGCTGGGAATCCTCAAAACCACCCACACAGTGACTTGCTAGCAGGACTCACAAGACTTGGCACATAGTTGTACTCATTGCTGTGGTTTCTTACAGTGAAAGGATATAAAGCCAAATCAGTAAAGGTGAAGATAATGCTGAGAGTGAAGTCCATAAGAAAGTAGGCTTAAGCTTCCAGGAGAATTCTCCCAGTGGAGAGTCATACAGGATACACTTAATTCCAACAATGAATTGTGACATGTATAAAATGTTGTCTGCTAAGAAACCTTATTAGAGACTTAATGCCCCAATTTTTTTACTGAGGGCTCTTCTGCCTAGCCCTTGCAAAAATTTTAGAATTCCTGGAGGAAGGAAGGTATTTAGCATAATCCACATTATTTGCACACAAAGTTTAGGCACAGTGATCTACTCTATCAGTTCTCAACATGATGAGATTCTCCCTTAATATGAGTTCTCAGATTTCAGCTAAGGGCTAACTTGGCAAGTAGCACTTCCTAAGGAGAGCAGTCTTGGGCCTCATATGTTAACTTTCTTTTGCACATTCATTGAGTGGTGTTGGTATAATTATCTAATCATTTGGGAAAAACAAGTTAGATACCGATAAACAAGAACAAATTCCAGGAAGATTAGATATCTTAATGTTTTAAAATGGGTGGGAAAAGAACAAGAAACACTTATTTACCTAATTTGAATTTTGACTTTTTAAAAATAGTCATTTTCTAAAATTTTAACTCTATCTATCTATCTATATCTATCATCTATCTATCTATCTATTTTTAATTTGACCAGAGAAGGACAGAGTAGGTAGGGGGGAGTGAGAAAGTAAGCCAGCAGGTCTGGGACTTGAACATGAACTGTAGTCAGCTATGTGGGAGTCCGGCACCCTTTAACCACCACACCACCTGCCGGCCCTGAATTTTGACTTCTGACATGTAAAAGAAAATGGAAATGGGCTCTATAAACATAATATCAGTATCATTTTTTAAAGAATATGCTCCTTTTCCAACCATTTCTCATGTCTCCTCTGGAATATATGGAGCTCACATGTTTTTGAGCTAACTCCTCTCTAGTATTATAGATACATGAGTTTGCTTACTGCAGTACGTAATAAGCATTGTGAATTATTTGAGATGTTATATCCATAACTCACATACATGGTTAGAGTCTCCAGTTAATGTTTTTATTTTATATTTGTATCCCATCCATAAGATTTATTGGTGATAAGGGACATCCATATTATGTAATTCCCTCAAAACACTCTTTGGAGGGCTGACCCAGTAGTGCGATGGTTAAGTCCTGTGCAAAGGAAGCCAGAACCTACTTATCCAACTGTGGTTTGAATCTCATCAGCTATGGCTTGAAAAACACACCAGGTGTGTGCCTGTGCATGCCCCAAATCCTGACAGGATGGAGAAATGGATAAAAGAGGATTATGGCATGACCATGTCACATTGGAGGTCTCTCTCTCTCCCCTCCTTTCTTCCCTCCCTTCCATTCATACCCTCTGGCAATTAAATTTTAAAAAGAACTCTCTTGGAGTTTCAAAATGGGAAAGGCTGTTTGTCAGGGCAAAAGATGTGTCTCTGTGTTATCAGATCTGCTGGGTGTTCTCAAGAAGCCATCCATGGTAGTGCTCAATACTTTGATAGATTTTTAAAAAGTAAACAATAACTGGGCCAGCTCTGTGGCCAAGTAGTTCAGGGAGCCAGTTCCCACATGGCTCACTGTGTGGTTTGAAACCCAGCGTGTCAGCTTGAAGACCATGCCAGGTGTGCATGTGTGTGCCCCAGATCCTGACAGGATGGAGAAATAGAGAAGTGATTGTGGTGTTACCATGCTCCATTGGGGAGTGCTTTGTCTCCTTCCCTCTCTCCTCAAACACATGCATACTCGGGACCAGCAGTTAGCGTAACGGCTATGTTGCTGGACTCCCACCTAGTCGACCATGGTTTGCGTCCTGGACCCGGTGGCTTAAAATTCACACCTGGTGCATGTGCGTGCGTGCCCAAGATCCCGAGAGGAAAAGGGAGGAGAAGGGATTGTGGCGTGGCCATCCCCCCTAGGGGGTGATTTCTCACTTTCTGTCTCGTCTCTCTGTCTCTCTCTGTCTAGTGAGTGCACACGCCCTATGGCAAAAATCCTCCCCCCCCCAAAAAAAACAATGTCTAATGATTTACAATATTTAGAATATCAATTTGTTAATTCATAAGGTGAAATAATAACATGAACGGCACTAAAATAATAGCATCTAGTGGATTCTCTCACTGTATACAGACTTTGAGGACATTAAAATTAAAATCAGGGAGTAAGCAGGTGGCATGATGGTTAGGGAGCTGGACTCCCACATAACCCACTACATTTGAGCCCCAGACCTGGCGGCTTGCTTTCTCATTCTCTCTCTCTCTGGTGGGCACATATGCCCTATAGCAAATTAAAATAATAATGATGATAATGACAATAAATAAAATTAAATACATAATTCTTTAAAAATAAAATTAAAATCAGAAGGCCAAGTAAGTAATTTGGATTGAGAAGTAAAAAGTGTTTCATAGTCATTTAAATGTGTAAAATTTAGTTGTAAAGTTGGAATGTGTGATCACTCTTGAATGATGCTTCTCAAAGTGCTAGTCCAAAATTTAAAAAAAAGGAATTAGTGCCAGAATTGACCGACACCAAATTACATATTATTTTCATAGTGAATTTTTCTTGATGAAAGTATCAGTGAACACATTTACATAATGATGCAAGCTTCTTATGTCTTTGAGAACTGGTTACAGTTTGCCACCTGTGAGAGAAGAGTCCATGGATTCACTTTGAGAAAGAGCATTACTTCATGGGAAATCTGAACCCTCCAGAAAAAAGAAAGTAACTCCACATAGAAATCCACCAGCTCTGATATTCTTGATTTATTAAAGTGTTACCAATATTCAAAATAAATAAAAACAGACGCAATTGAAAACAGAAGTCATGAAAATACAGGCTCATTGCAGAAACAATTTAAAAAGATGACATTTTGAATCGAGAATGTGAAGAAATAGTATAAAAATATTGTGGCAACAGTATAATTATAGGAAATAAATGCATATTAATATATAAAAATATATTCCTAAATATTATAGGACATAATACATATTTCTACTCAAAACATATACCTAGTAAAATCAGATGAGATTAACTCTTTGAAAAATCTCTTTTCTCATTTGTTATAAAAGGAATTCATGTCCAGGACCAGCAGTTGGCGTAATGGCTATGTCGCTGGACTCCCATGTAGTCTACTGCAGTTCCTAGTGGTTTAAACTCATGCTGGGCACATGTAAGTGTGTGCCCAAGATCCCAAGAGGAGAATGGAGGAAAAGGGATTGCAGCGTGGCCCTCCCCACCGAGGGGTGATTGCTCACGTTCCTTCTCCCTGTCTCTCTCTGTTTCTCTCTAGCACACACATGCTCCCTCTGTAGCAAAAACCTCTCCAAAAAAAAAAAAAAAGGATTTCATGTCCTTTGTATAAGAATGTATATGATATTGGCATGGTAGTGATCTTCCTATATATGACAATGAAAGGAAAAAATACAAAAGACATTAAGGGATTTGGCTACATAAAATAGTGTCTGCATAGCAATATGTATAATAAACTGTTAATACACCTAACGTGTTATAAGATAGCTCTTGCAAATCAGTACACACTAATACTTCCAAAAATTTTATAAAGAGCTTTAAAAGCCATATCATGAGACCAGTAGTTAGCATAATGGTTATGTCACTGGACTACCATGTAGTTGACCACGGTTCAAGTCCTGGACCTGGTGGCTTAAACTCACGCTGGGCGTGTGTGTGTGTGTGTGTGCCCAAGATCCTGAGAAAAGAAAGAAGGAGAAAGGATTGCGGCATGCCCATCTTCCCTGGGGGGTGATTTCTTGCTTTCTGTCTCTCTGTCTCTCTTTTTCTGGCAAGCGCACATGCCCTATAGCAAAAAAGCCTCCCCCCCAAAAAAAAAAGCTGTATCACATGTACAAAAGTTAAGTATATGAAATTGTGAGATAACATTGTTCACTGTACACTTGGCACACAACTGAAAAAGACATGTTGAAATTACAGTGCTTGATATTTCTCACCCTTCCAAGGAGGATATTTAGACATTTAAAAAAATCACCTCCCACAGGGCCGGCAGGTGGCATGATGGTTAAGACACTGGACTCCCACATACCGATTGTGGTTTGAGTCCTGGACCTGGCAGCTTGCTCTCTTGCTTTATCTCTCTGTCTGTCTCCAGTCAAACTAAAAAATAATAATAACAGTAAAAATAAATAATTTTTAAAAAATCACCTCCCTTTCCCATGAAGTGTTCATATCTCACTCAGATATACTGAGACCATATGATTATATTTATATTTATATGTAACTAACAAGGAGCAGCCAAATTGCTTTCCACAGTGGCTGAAAGGCTTTCTGAACAGTTCTTCAGTTTTTGCGATAATAAAGTCAATATGTAAAAGGTGTCCCTTTGGGACCAGCAGATTACATAATGGCTATGTCGCTGGACACCCATGTAGTCAACTGTGATTTGAGTCCTGGACCTGGCAGCTTAAACTCACACCAGGCACATGTGCATGCATGCCCAAGATCCCAAGAGGAGAATGGAGGGGAAAAGATTGTGGCGTGGCCATCTCCACTGAGGGTGATTTCTCGCTTTCTGTCTCTCTGTGTCTCGCTGTCTTGTGCCCTATAGTGAAAACTTCTCAAAAAAAAAGCTCCACTGAGGTTTATTTCTCGCTTTCTGGCTCTCTGTGTCTCGCTGTCTTGTGCCCTATAGTGAAAACTTCTCAAAAAAAAAAAAAAAAGGTGCCCCTTTAACCACAGCATTTACTACGAGTTGGGTAACAGACATATATCGTGGGTGACGATGGTAACAGGTATAATCAGTAGGTAAATATCCCAATTATCATAAAGCTGATCATATGGCTTGCATATAAAGCATATCAGCTCCTTCATTTGATTAGTTCCACTTGACTTTTGGTGTCAGGGTAATGCTAGCCTCATAAAATGAGTTTGGCAATATTCCCTCCTCTTCAGTCATTTGGAAGAGTTTAAGAGTATCAGTATTACTGGAAAAGTGCTTGCACATCTATATTCATTGGCAGCATTATTCCTGATTGCTAAGACATGGAACCAACCCAAATGTCCACAAACAGATGAATGGATTGAAAAAATGTGGCACATATACTCCATGGAATACTACTCAGCCATAAAAAACAACAAGGTCTGGGAATTTGATAGGAAGTGCACGGATATAGAAGATTTGTTGCTGAGTGAAGCAAGTCAGACTATGAAAGAGAGACATTGTATGTCTCCACTTAACATACACCAACTTTCCACACACTATGGTAGAGACTGAAAGACTATAGGACATAAAAGCATTAAAAATTGCTAATTCTTATGAACACTAGAGACAAAGTGGAAGGAGAGTGTGGGAGGGGAAGAAGGTAGGAAAGGAAATTTGGGGAAAAAATAGGTAAGACATTTGTGGGACACAGATATGATTTATTATCTGTTGATGAAGACATGTATAGTATTCTCAACTGGGCTGGACTGAGGTGTAGATCATGCTGGGTAAAGTCTCTTTACAATCTAAATGATGTATAGTGATTAAATGTATAAGTTATAATAAAAATTCAAATAAAAATCAGAAAAAAATAGTATTGGTATTACTTCTTTAAATGTTTGGTAGTATTTGCCAGTGAATCCATCAATTCCTGAGCTTTGTTTTGTTGAAAAGCTTTTGATTACTGATTCAGTATTCTTGTTATGGGTATGTTCACATTTATTTTTTTTTTGGAGAGATTTTCGCTATAGGGCGCATGCGCTCGCCACACAGACAGAGAGAGACAGAGAGACAGAAAGCAAGAAATCACCCCCCAGGGGGGATGGTCACGCCACAATCCCTTCTCCTCCATTCTCCTCTCGGGATCTTGGGCACACACGCACACGCGCCCGGCGTGAGTTTTAAGCCACCGGGTCCGGGACGTGAACCGCGGTCGACTACATGGGAATCCAGCGACATAGCCATTACGCTAACTGCTGGTTCCCAGTATGTTCACATGTTCTACTTAATCATTTTCAGCCTTGGTAGATGGTATATGTTTAGGACTTTATTTTTTCTTGATTATCCAATGTGTTGGTAGTGTTCATAATAGTCTCTTATGAGCTATTGTATTTATGTGATATCAATTATAATATCTCTTTCATTTCTGATTTCTTTGAGTCTTCTTTCTTTTTTGCTTAGTATAGTTAACAGTTTGTCAGTTTTATTTATTTTTTAAAAAATAACTTAGTTTCTTTGACCCTTTCTCTTTTTTTGTCCCCATTTTAAAAATTTATGCTCTGATCTTTATTGTTTACTTGCTTCAACTATATTTGTTCCTAATTTGCTCTTCTCTCATACTATCAAGTGTAAAGCCAGATGGCTCATTTGAAATCTTTCTTTTTTTTTGGGGGGGGGGAGGTTTTTGCTATAGGGTGCATGCGCTTGCCAGACAGACAGAGAGAGACAGAGAGACAGAAAGTGAGAAATCACGCCCCAGGGGGGATGGTCATGCCGCAATCCCTTCTCCTCCATTCTCCTCTCGGGATCTTGGGCACGCACGCACACGCGCCCGGCATGAGTTTTAAGCCACCGGGTCCGGGACGTGAACCGCGGTCGACTACATGGGAGTCCAGCGACATAGCCATTACGCTAACTGCTGGTTCCCTCATTTTTCTTTATGTAGGCATTTATCCTCTTAGGACTACTTTTGCTTTATCTTAAAAATTTGGCATGTTGTGTTTCCATTTTTGCTTGTCTAAACATTTTTTTATTTCTCTTTTTATTTAATCTAACTTATTGGTTGTTCAGGAGTGTACTTTTAATTTCTACATGTCTGTGTGTTTTTAAAAGATTCCTCCTATTGATTTCTAGTTTGATGTTTCTCATAGCAATATTGTTATTGATTGTAGCTGATAAGAACTTAAGTTCAATCACATTTAATAACTCTGTGCTTTTACTTTTCTATCTCCACATTTCAAATGTTACAATATACTGATGTCACAGTATACATCTTTTTATATTGTATATCCGTTAACAAATTATTGTACCTTACAGTTTTTTGGTGTTTTGAGAGACTTTTGCTATAGGGTTCATGTGCTCATTAGAGAGCCAAGAGAGAGGCAGAGTGACACCAAGTGAGAAATCATCCCTAGGGGGGATGGCCATGCCACAGTTCATTTCCTCCATCTACCTCTCAAGATATTGGACATACACACACATGCATCCAGTGTGAGTTTCAAACCACCAGGTCTGGGTCTTGAACTGCAGTCAACGACGTGGGAGTTCAGCAATGTCCTGATTTCATTTAGCTACTGTGTTCTCTTGTAGCTCCTCATGCTTTTTAAAGATTGCTCTGAATCTTTTACCAGGCAATTTGTAAATCTCCATTTCTTTGGCATGAGACACTGGAACTTTATTTTGTTCCTTTAGTGGTATCTGTGTCCTTGATTCTTCATGTTCCTTGAAGCCTTATGTTTCTTTCTTCGCATTTGAAGAAGCAGTCACCTCTTCCACTCTTTACCAAAGAAAAATCTTTAAGAAGAATCTTCACTAGTGAGCCTGGCTAGATATTTTAAAGGTCTCTCAAATATTTTCTATGGATATATCTTCCCCAGGCTTCTCATTCTGTGCATGGAAGAAGTCTTGGGATTGCATACTGTCTCTTGATCTCACACTGCCAGGCCAGGTACTGAGAGTCTCCCATTTAATTTCTCTAGGGCATTGCTTTTAAATGTCAAGGTTGCATACTTTCTCCCAATCTAGCGGAGTCAAGTTGACCATCTGGTATCAATATGCTATCTCTGAAGGCTCATGCACACCATCTATGGGTGAGTGCAGGGTGCCAGCAATGGGGGGAGAAGCATGCAGAGTACTTGGGAGTTATATCAGCTAGTTGGGAGGGTACTACAGGTGAGGCATCCTGCAGGGTTTATAGGTGGAATTCTTGATGGAATCCCTAAGTTCATTAGTAGGATCAGTGGTCAGATATCAACATATCTGTGCAGCAGTTGCTGAGAGTCCCTGACATACCTTTCCCAGAGCATTCAGTTGTGCTGATCTTCTCATGGTAATGCGTGAGATGGGACAGAAGTGGACCTCTTTGGCTTCTTCCAAGGCCAACCATGAGAAAAAAGTGAGCCGGGCACTCACTTTGTTCCCAATTTCCCCTGTGGGAGAAATTACAGGCTGAGGTCTCTTGTACTGAATTGTACCACCTGTGCAGAAGAGTAATGTAGGTAAAGTGAAATTGTTCTTACCTTCTTTAAAGCATTTATTACTAGAATATTTGCTCCATCAGAGAGCTGGAACCTCTCAGCCAGACTCCTAGGCTCTCAAAAAGGTTTTCTCTTCTATGGGTGGTTGTTAAAAATCAATGTTTCTGTCTTATTATGGGGGCTGGAACTTCCTTTTCTGACATCTTGGTAGTACCATTCTGTACTTTATTTCTGATTTTAGTAATTTGCTTCTCATTTCTTTTTTTCTTGATAAGTCTAGGTAAAAATCTGTCAATTTTGTTAATCTTTTGAAAATAGCAACTTCTGGTTTCATTCAAGCTCTCTACAGCTTTTCCATTCACTATCGATTTTTTTTTCAACTTTGCATGTGAGAGAGAGAAAGTTTGTACTGCACATGGGAAATGGTCATGCCACAGTCCTTTTTCCTCCATCTCTCCTTTTGGGATGGTGGGCATACACACATATACCCAGTGTGTTCTTCAAGCCACTGGGACCAGGACCCAAACCTCACAGTCAACCATGTGAGATCCAGCCTCCCCAACCATCACTCTACCCACTGGCCCACTCTGGTGATTTTTATTCTTGCTCACATCTTTATTCCCTTTCTTCTCCTAGACTTGGGTTTAATTTTCTCTTTTTCTACTTCCTTTATGCAGAAAATTAGGTTTTGTATTTGAGTTCTTCCTTCTTTCTTAATGTATACTTCTACATATATAAATTTCCCTCTGAGCATTGGTTTTGCTGCCATATCAGCATGTTAGTTAAAGTGTTGGATTCCCACATGGCTGATCATGGCCTAAGCTGCAGATCCTGTGGCTTGAAAATCATGCCAGGCACATGTGTATGTGTGCCCAAAATCTGAGAGGAGAATGGAGAAGGGATTGTCGCATAGTCATCCCCCGGGGGGCTGATTTCTCACTTTCCACTTCATTGTCTCTCTCCAGTCACCACATGTGTCCTATGGCAAAAAAACAAACAAACAAACAAAAAAACAAAAAAAAGTGTTGATGAATTTCTTCATTTTGTGAATGTTTGGTTTTCCTTCTAGTGCTGCTTTCTATCTTTATGCCTTTGTGGTTGGAAAAGACACATTATGTGATATCTATCTATTTGAATCTGTTGAAACCTGTTTTGTTGCCTAACACATGTCTATCCTGGAGAATGTTTAATGTGCACTTGAGAATAATGTGCATTCTGCTCTTGTTGGATAGAGTGGGGTTTTCTTTGATAATATGAAATGATAGGTTTAATAACAATAATAAACAGTTCAATAATATAATAAATGTGATCTACATTTAAAAATTTTCTTTAAAAATTTACATAGTATATTTTTTATGATTTATTATTTTGTTATATATATTTTATACAAAACAGAAGTCCTCCCCCCACACACACACACATACCCTACCCCCCCATAATCATTAGGGAGGGAGTGCTCATCTTGTTTGTTTTTAAAAGTATTTCAGAGTTGCAGAAATAGTAGAGACGACTTATATATCTTTTATTCAGTTTTTGCTAATATTAGCTTCTTACACTACCATAGTACCATTGTTGAAACAAATGAACACTTGCACAAAACTATTAATTAAGCAGCAGACTGAAAACTAGTGGCTAATGCTTAACCCAGAAAGGCTCTCATCTCTGACAGGGTGACTAGCTCTTCCAAAGCTAAACCTAGCATCCTGGAGTTTGGAATTTCTAGGCACACAGGGGGTGATTTCTCTCAGCCTGCCCACCACTCAGGGGAGTCAGAAGCCTTGGAGCTGTGACAGGGAAGGCTTGGAGGTCCATCTAGAAACCTGGCATTAGCCCAGTGTCATCCTGACATCCCCCTTACTGCTCTGATTTCACCATGAGAGAGCAAATAATATAATCTAATCCCTAGACACATTTCATGAGAAGCTCCTGGGGATAAGAATCAGGATGCTCCAAATGTTAGATTATGTTAGAGTTTAGAATATTAAATTATGTTAGATAGCACAGGTATTCAAAAAAGTCAAATGTTGCATACACATGTACATACATGTAAGTTCTAATCTTTTCTCCTTAATTTCCCTGTCTCTGCCTTGCTCTCTACCTGCTGAGGAGTGAATAGTATCAGACTAGATCCAGGAGGTCCTGGTCCTCTGCTATGAGCTCAGTCATCTTGGGCGTTCCACTGATTTAGGGCAAATATCTTCACCCTTTGGCCTCTTGCCTGACATTTGAGAGGAGCCTGATCTCTATGACCTTTAAGATATCTTTCACCTCTGACTTTTCTATTTTCTCTCTCTGTTTGGGATTTTTGTTTTACTAGCCCTTCCTCATTCTCACATTCTTCTCATTTTTCTCTGTCCTTTTTACTTTTATTTTTCTGCTTTTCTTGAACTTTCTCTTTATGCTTCTCTTCATGGTCACATTTCTTCTCTAACCCTATTCCTTTCTTCTTCCTCCTCTCTTTTTTGTTCTGCTTTGTCTCTCTTTCTCTTCTTTATCTCCCCCACTTTTCCTTCCCCTCTATTTCCGTATAATCTCAGTTATACACGAAGCTTTTATGGTCCACCAAATGCTTGTGGCAGTTATTTCAACTGAGAGGGGAAAAAAGAAGGGAATTAAATCATAGTATTAGCAGCTGGCAATTTGCTTAAATCACAGGAAAACATCCCCACCTTCCTTGAACAAATTTTCTCTGGCACTGTGAATTCCCCTTCATCCAAGTTTGGCCGAGGGACTGCCTTGCTTGATATTATTTTAATTTACATTCAATCACTGTACATCCTTACAGTGTACAGTGTGGTTTTTCCCAGCATAAATACAGTGCATATTAGTCAAGTCAAAGATACTGCCATATATTTTATCATACACAGAGAACTTTTCATTTTTCTATCTTTTAAAAGTTTTCTTTGGGGAGCCTGCAAGTGGTATGGTGGTTAAAGCACTGGACTCCCACATGTCTGACCTAGGTTTGAGTCTGAGACCTGGTGGCTTGCTTTCTCATTTTCTCTCTCTCTCTCTCTCTCTTTGGTGAGTGCACATGTTCTGTAGCAAATTAAAATAATAATGATAATAATAATAACAACAAAATTAAATAATTATTTTAAAAATAAAAATAGGGGCCAACAGGAGCTGTGGTGGTTAAGGGTGCTGGCCTCCCACGTGGCCTACCATGGTTTGAGTCCCAGAACTGGCAGCTTGCTTTCTCTCTATTACTCTGTCCCTCTCTAGTCAAATAAAAAAATACATAAAAGTTTTAAAAAGTAAAAATAAAATTTTTGTGTTTTTTCTCTAATCCCTTTCCTCCCACCTCCAATTGCCAGCCCCCTCCTTTACTTTTAGTAAGTCTCTAGTATCTACAGTTACCCTCCCTGCTATTATAACTTCCAATCTTTCATTTCTGTTATAGAGTGCAGATATTCAGTACATATTTCCTGATTTTTTGAGAGGTTTTCACTATAGGGCGCGTGCGCTCACCAGAAAGACAGAGAGAGACAGAGAGACAGAAAGCGAGAAATCACCCCCCCACGCGGGATGGCCATGCCGCAGTCCCTTCTCCTCCATTCTCCTCTTGGGATCATTGGGTAAATACTTAAGAGTGGAATTACTGGACCAAATGGTATTTCTATTTGAAGATTTTTGAGGAACCTCCATATTGTTCTCCAAAATGGTTGTGTTAATTTACATGCCCACCGACAGTGTAGGAGAGTTTCCTTTTCACTACAGCCTTGCCAGCACTTAATCATTCTTTATTTTTTTATTCTTAGCCATGTTGACTGGGTTTAAATGGATCTCACTGTGGTTTTGAATTGCATTTCCCTTACGATAATAGATGTTGACCATTTTTTCATATGGTTTTTGGCCATTCAGATGTCTTCCTCAGAGTGATCTGTTCATCTTTAACAGAATCGATTCTTTTTTTAAAGTAAGCTGCTTGAGTTCCCTGTATATTCTGGATTCAATCTCTTAATCTGAGGCCTAGTTTGCAAATATATTCTCCCATTCTGAAGGCTGTCTCCTCACTCTATTGTTTCTTTTGCTGTGCAGAAGCTTTTTAGCCTGATGTAGTCCCACTTGTCTATTTTTGGTATGATTGCTTGTGCCTCGAGGGTCTTATTTAAGAAGTCCTTGCCTACTCTGATGTCACCAAGAATTTCCTGTGTTTTCCACCAGTAGATTTTATAATTCGAGATTTTATGTTTAGGTCCTCAGTCCATTTTGAGTTGATTTTATTCAATTTTTTTAGAGAGATTTTTTGCTATAAGGCATGTGCATTCATCAGAGAGACAGAGACAGAAAGAGAAAAATCACACCCTGGGGGGATGGCCATGCCACAATTCCTTCTCCATTCTTCTCTCCAGATTTTGGGCACACACACACACACACACATGCCTGACATGAGTGTTAAGCCGCCGCATCTGGGACACGAACCACGGTCGACTACGTGGGAGTCCAGCGACATAGCCATTACACCAACTGCTGGTCCCGAATTGATTTTTGTTGATGGCAAGAAACATGGATCCAGTTTCATTTTTCTGCAGATGGATATCTAGTTTTTCCAGCACTAGTTGCTGAAGAGATTTTCTTTTCCCCAGTGGATTGTCTTGTGCCCTCTGTCAAAAGTCATTTAGCTGTATGTTTTGGAGTTTATTTTTGGGTTCTCAATTTCATTTCATTGTTCTAACTGCTTATTTTGGGCCAATACCTTGCTGCTTTGATTATCACAGCTTTGTTAATATTTTGAGCTCAGGAAGTGAGATGCTTCCTACTTTATTCTTTTTGCACAGTATTGCTTGGGCCGTAAAGGGTCTTTCATGATTTCACATACATTTTATGACTGTTTTTCTATTTCTTTTTTTTTTTTAGAATTATTTATTTAGTATCATTATTTTTCAATTTTGATCAGAGAGAGAGAGAGAGAAAGAGAGAGCAAACTGCCCGGACCAGCAGTTGGTGTAATGACTATGTTGCTAGTCTCCTATGCAGTCAACCATGGTTTGAGTCCTGGTCCCAGTGGCTTAAAACTCATGCTGGGCACATGTGTGTGCGTGTGCAAGATTCCAAGAGGGAATGGAAGAAAAGGGATTGTGGTGTGGCCATCTTCCCTTGGGGGTGATTTCTCGCTTACTGTCTCTCTGTCTTTCTGGTGAGCGCACACGCCCTATAGCAAAAACTTATCGAGAGAGAGAGAGAGAGAGAGCAAACTTCCAGGTCCAGAACTCAAACTGCAGTTGGCCATGTGGGAGTCTAGTAGTTTAAGCACCATGCCACCTGCCAGCCCATTTTTTCTATTTCTGTGAGGAATAGCTCTGGTAGTTTGATCAGAATTGCATTGGATTTGTAGATTAGTTTGAGTAGGATTGACATTTTGATTATAATAATTCTTCTAATCCAGGTATATGGAATGTCTTTCCTTTTTTTGTATCATTTTCAATTTCTTTTTAAAGTTTTCAAAGTTTTCCTTGTAGAGGTCCTTCACTTTTTTTAGAGAGAGATTTTTGCTATAGGGCATGTGCGCTCTCCAGAGAGACAGAGAGAGACAGAGAGGGTAGATAGCCACACTGCAATCCCTTCTCCTCCATTCTCTTCTTGGGATTTTGGGTACACATGCACATGCACCCAGTGTGAGTCTTAAGCCACTGGGTCCAGGATTTGAACCATGGTCAACTATGTGGGAGTACAGTGATGTAACCATTACACCATCTGCTGGTCCCAGATGTCCTTCACTTCTTTGGTTAGGTTTAGTCCTAGGTATCTTATAATTTTGTGACTATTGTAAATAAGATTGCTTTCCTCAATTCTATCTCAGTTTGTTCATTGTTGGTATATCAAAGTGCTATAGATTTTTGTATGTTGATTTTGTATCCTGACACTTTACTATATTCATTTATCACATCCAGGAGTTTTTTTGTGTGTGTGTGTGTGTGAGAGAGAGAGAGAGAGAGAAAGAGAGAGAGAGTTCTTTTGGATTTTCTATATATATAAAATCATATCTGCAAATAGAGATAATTTCACTTTTAATTTCCTATATGAATGCATTTTATTTGTCTCCCTTGTCTGATTGCATTGGCTAGGAATTCCAACATAGTACTATGTTGGAAAGGAGTAGAGAAAGTGGGCGGCCTTGTCTTATTCCTTGTGAAGGTAGCTATAGATATGTCATATATGGCATTTATTGTGTTGAAGAATGTCCCTTCTATGCAATTTTGCTGAGAGTCTTAATCATGAAAGGATGTTGTATTTTATCACATGCTTTTAATGCTCCTATAGATAGGATCATATGGTTTTTATGTTTCCTTCTGTTAATGTGATGTAATACATTTATTGTTTTGCATATATTGAACCACCCTTGAGTAAAGTCTACATGGTCATGGTTTATAATCTTTTTTAAAGAATTATTTAATTTTATTTATCATTATTATTTTTAAAATGTGCTACAGGGCACATGTGCTCAACAGAGAGCAAGAGAGATAGAGAAAAAAATGAGAAAGCAAACCACCAGGTCTGAGACTGTGGTTCGTCATGTGGGAGTCCAGTGCCTTAACTACCACACCACCTGCTGGCCCTGGGGTATAATCCTTTTAATGTGTTGTTGGATATGATTTGCTAGTAACTTGTTGAGAAATTTTGCATCTGTATTCATCAGGGATGTTCTGTAGCTTTCTTTTTTTTGTTTTGTCCTTTTCCATTTTGGAGATCAGGGTGATAGAGGCTTCATAGAATAAATTTGGAAGGATTCTTTCCTTTTGGATGTTTAGAAATAGTTTGAGGAGGATTGGGGTTAGTTCTTTAAAAGTTTCATAGAATTTGGAAGTGAAGCCATCAGAATTTGGACTTTTCTTTGTTGGGAGACTATTTATTACTAATTCTATCTCTTTGCTTGCTATTTGTCTATTAAGCCTTTCTATTTCTTACTGATTCAATCTTGGTAAATTCTATGTCCAGAAATTTGTCCATCTCATCTAGGTTTTCTTGTTTGTTGGTGTATAATCTCTCATGGTATCCTCTCATGATCTTTTGTATTTCTGTTATGTCTGTTGTAATATCACCTCTTTCATTGCTTATTTGATGTATGTGGTTCCTTTCTCTGTTCTTATTGATTAATCTAGTAAAAGGTGGGTCAATTTTATTCTCAAAGAAACAGCTTTGGATTTCATGTATTTTCTGTATAGTTCTTTTATTCTCTGTTTCATTTATTTCTACTTGAATCTTTTTTTCTTTCTTTTCTCTTGGTATTTTTTGTTTGTTTGTTTTTCTAGTTCCCTGAGATATGTCATTAGATTTTCTATTTGCCACCTGTTTTTTTTTTTTCTTTTTTCTTTTTTTTGGGGGGGAGAGGTTTTTGCTATAGGGTGCTTGTGCTCACCAGAAAGACAGAGACAGAGACAGAAAGTGAGAAATCACCCCCCAGGGAGTATGGCCACGCTGCAGTCTCATTTCCTCTTGGGATCTTGGGCACGCATGCACACACTCCCAGCGTGAGTTTAAGCCACTGTGTCTGGGACTCAAACCACAATCGATTAGATGGGAGTCCAGCGACATAACCATTACGCTAACTGTTGGTCCCTTTTTTTTTTTCTTATAGGCATTAATTGCTGTGCGCTTTCCTCTTATGACTGCTTTTGCTGTGTCCTATAGGTTATGAAAACTTGTTGTTCATTATTGTTAGTCTCAGCGAATCTTTTTATTTCAGTCATAATTTCTTCAGTGCTCGTGAAGTCATTTGAGAATAGGTTGTTTAGTTTCTATGTGTTTGTATATTTTTGAGGGTAATTTTTATAGTTGATTTCATGTTTGATTCATTGTGATCAGAAAAGATGCTAGATATAGTTCTATCCATTAGAATTTTGTAAAGGATTGTTTTGTGCCCTCTGGTGTGGTTGATCATTGAAAATGTTCCATGTGGGAGTGAGAGAAATGTGTTTTTGTGGTTGTTGGGTGAAATGATCTATAGATGTCTTTTAAGTCTATTTGATTTATGGTACCATTCATATCTTCTATCTCTTTGTCCATAGTTGCTGAGGGGTTATTGTATTCCCTTGGGGAGTTATTTTCTTGTTTTCTCATGTTTTTTCTGTCTCAGCACTGTTTTTTTGTTTTTTTTTTTTTGGTCATCTGATTACCTATATTCATTTCTTCTTATATATTAGAGTAGATTCTGTAGTGTCAGAGGAGGGACTACCACCCCTATGTCTCAGTTGTGTTCCTGTTAAAGGACTTTGTCTTCCAAATAAGAGCAGATAAAGTTTATTTAGGTAGCTACAGGTGATTGACTCTTCTACCAACCTTTCAGCTTCTGATGAGCTGGGGATGAGCTAAGGAGATATGACTTAGTGACTCTTTGAGTCCTGAGCACAGGGGCTGGAGGGTCCCCAAGTTCCAAAGTCAAACCTGAGGGTAGACTACACTGAAGAGGGAAGTCTCCTCAGACCAGAACCCAAGTCTCCTAGTAATGAGTGAGACCCAGGAAGCAGGTGGAAGGGCTTGACCAGAGGACCCCAAGTCCCAAAGGCAAACTTGAAGGGCCAGGCTGCACTGATGAGGAAAGGCTACTCAGACCGGAACCCAAGTCTCGTGGTAGGTGCACAGGACTCAGGAAGCAGGTGGAGTGGCTCGGCCAGAGGTTCCCAAGCTCCTAAAGCAAACCTGAAGGGCTGGGTTGTACCAATGAGGAGAGGCTTCTCAGACAGGTATTTTTAAGTTCAAAAATGTTTTGTTTTATTTACATCTGTAAGGTCTTGTTTATTCACACTGTTGTTTAAGTCTTCTATTTTCTAACTAAATTTCCTGTCTATATTTTGTTTCTTATTTCAAGTGGAGTATTGAAGTCTTCAGATTTTATTGTGGAACTGGCTATTTCTCTCTCATTTTTGTCAATTTTCACTTTATATATTCTGGCACCCTGCTGTTAGATGCCTATGTGTTTGTAATTTTATATCTTTTCAATAGATTGATCATTCTTATCAATATGTAATATCTTCTTTGTCTTTTGTAATGATTTTTTTACTGCAAGTCTGTTTTGTCTGATATTACTACAGATGCCTCACCTCTCTTGTTGTTACTATTTCCATGGAATATCTTTTTTCCATCATTTTACCTGTAACTTATTTATATCTTTGAATCTAACGTTGATGTTCTCTTCAAATTGTTGGATTTCTTTTTTTATTCAATCTGCCAATCTCTGCCTTATTGAGAATGTAATCCCTTTGCATTGAATGTAATCATTAATGAGGAATGACTTAACTTCTGCTATTTTGTTACTTGTTTTCTAAATGTCCTATATTATTTTTGTTCTTTACCTCTTCTATTACTACCTTCCTTTGTTTTAATTGATGCCTCAGTCATATCCTTTACTATGTATATTTTAGTTATTTTTCTCATTGGTTAACTTCCTAAATTGAGAACAATCTATTTTGAATTAAAGTCTTCTTAGTTTTTATATAAAAGTTCTATTCCTCAATAGCTTTTCCTTCCTTATTATGATATTGTTGCAAATTACATCTGTATACATTGCATAGTCATTAACACAGACTTATGATTATTGTTTTAAGTATTTGTATTTTGAATCATATAGGGGAAAACAAGTTATAAACCAAAAATACAGTAATACTGTGTTCTGTAATCACCTTTACCCATGTTCTTTATTTCTTCACATGGCTGCAAGTTACTCTTTCAGGTGCTTTTATTTCAGCCTGAACTACTTCCTTTAGCATTTTTTTTGTATTACAGATCTATGAGCAGCAAACTCTTTTTTAAAATTTGCTATAGAACGCATGTACTCACTGAAGAGAGAAAGAGACAGCAAGACAGGGCAACTCCTCCAGGATGACCATGCTACAATCCTTTCTCTGTCCTCTCACGATTTGGGGCACACATGCACATGGACCCAGCATATTTTTCAAGCCACTGGTTCTGAGATTCAACCACAGTCTGCAAAGTGGGATCCAGCTACCTTAACCACAGTGCCACCTGGTAGACCCACAATAAATTTTTTATGGTTTTCTTTACCTGGGAATATTGTAATCTCTCCTCATATTCAAAATATGGTTTTACCATATATAGAGTTGACAGGTTTTATTATTCAGCACTTTAAATATGTCCCATCTGCCTTCTGGCCTCTACGCTTCTTTTGAGAAATTGCCTGTTTATCTCAACAAGAATCCCTTACATGTGATGAATTCTCTTTTCTTGCTTCTTTCAAGATTCACCCTTTATCTTTTTATAGTTTATTGTGTGTAGCTGTGTATATCTGTTAGTTTTTCTTATTTGGAGTTCATTGAGCTTCTTGAATGTGGACATTCATGTCATTAATCAACTTTGGAAAGTTTCTGATCATTACTTCTTGTACTATCTCCTCTCTATTTTCTTTCTCTTCTCCTAGGTCAATGTGTATATGTTGGTATGCTCAGTAGTGTTCCATAGGTATCTTATGCTATGTATAGTTTTCTTCTTTTTTATCCTATGCATCAGATTGGGTAATTTAATTTGGCCTATCTTGAAGTTTGCTTATTTTTTTCTCCTGCCTGTTCTAATCTTCTTTTGAACCCCACTTATGAGTTTTTTATTCCAAGTATTGCTATTTTGATCTCCAGAAATTTAGGTGATTCCATTTTATACTTTCTGTCTCTTTATTAATATTCTGTACTCATTGAGACATTGTTCTCCAGGTCTCCATTAGCTCTTTTTTTCTATGGTTTCCTTTGTATTTAAGACAGTTGGTTTAGGGACCAGCAGTTGAGATAATGACTATGTCACTGGACTCCCATGTAGTCGACTGTGGTTCAAGTTCCGGACCCAGTGGCTCAAACTCATGCCAGGCACGTGTGTGTGTGCCCAAGATCCCGAGAAGAGAAGGGATTGTGGCATGGCCATCCCCCCCCGGGGGGGGGTGATTTCTTGCTTTCTGTCTCTCTGCCTCTCTCTGTCTTTCTGGTGAGTGCATGCGTCCTATAGCAAAAACCTCTCCAAAAAAAAAAAAAAAGACAGTTGGTTTAAAGTCTTTTATTTATTTATTTATTTTTGTTATGTTCAGTGGTCTGGACTTACTTAGGAACTTTTACTACTATGTTCCATTTTTTTTTCTTATTAATTTCCTTATTTTCATGTTTAATTTTTGTTGAAAAGTGGACATTTGGATGATTATAATGTGATACTTGTAAATTTGATACTTCCCCTCCCCGAGATTTTTTGAGGCTGTTTGTTGTGGGATGTAATATTGTGTTTGTTTAGTGACTTTTCTGAATTATTTTAATACTGTATTGTCATTTCTGGTTAATAAAATCTCTGTTCTCTTATCTTAATGGATAGGTAGTGACTGGATTTTCTTAAATATATGAAGTAAAAAAATTAAACCTCTGGGCTGGTCCTATAGCATAGTGGTTAAAGGAGCTGGATCCCCCATGACTGACTATAGTTTGAATCCTGGCCCCAGCAGCTCAAAAACATCCAAGGTGCATGTGTGTGTGCATGTGTGCCCCAAAGCCCAAGAGGATGGAGAAATGGAGAAGAAATTGTGATGTGACCATGACCATGCCTCATTGGGAAGTGCTTTCACCTTCTCCCTCCCTCTCTGTCTCTCTAGTGAACACACATGCCCTCTACCAATAAAATAAAAATTAAAATGCTCTCATAGTCTTTGTAGATTGCATGTATGTTGGGCACTTCTTCAGTGCTTATTGTAGCTATTTATATATCTGCCTAGTCTTTCACCTCTTGATTGCATGAGCTTAAAGAACAGATGGAGGTAAAATCTTAGGGCGTTTTCTAATATTTTCTGAGCATATATCTCTCCTTGGGTATGTGCATAGCTTTCTAGAATCTCCAATATAATCAGGTACTTTTAAAAGCCTGTATTCCTCATGTATCCCTTCCTTACCTTCTTTCTTCCCAGGCTGTTTTCTCTGTCAGTTGCTTATAATTTCTTTTTTCTCTTGTCCCACAAGGCTGTGGCCTTTATGTTTGCGTTTCAATGTTTTCAACAAAAGTTTTGAGGTCGTTCAGAAAAATGTTAACCCCTAAGCTAACCCTTCTGTGAGTCTCTAGACAAGTCAAAACCACATTTATTTGAAAGCAAGGTACATACTGGTCTTCTGGCTTTAGCGAGTCGCATCAGGAATGTAAGCAGCATCCCATGTTGGTAGTATAAGAAGGTAGGTAATATTTTATAATGCCATCATGCTTTCTCACTGATTTTAGCAGATTTTTCCTTCATTAACTGTTCCCCTGGTTGTTTTAATTTTTTTTATTGGTGTGGGGGGGATAAATAAATGAGCACAGCTGAGGAGAGAGAGAAAGCACCCCCTCCCCAATGAGGTGTGGTCACATCACAATCCTCTTTCCTCCATTTCTCCATCCTTACAGGATTTGGAGCACACATGAACACATGCCCAGTGTGTTTTTCAAGTCATCAAGGCCGAGATTTGAACCACAGTTAGACATGTAGGATCTGGCTCCGTATGCAGAGGACTGGCACTGTAATTTCTAAATTATATTCTAGTGTTCCAAAATATTTTATTCTGACAGATTCTGACATGTTAAATTCTTCTCTGGTGGAAAGATGGAATTTTGTTCTCCTACTCTGCCATTTCAACTATGTCACTCACTTGAGATATTTTAGTTAGCCAATTCACACACAGATTTGCAGTTTATTTCATGCTGTTTGGGTAGCCTAATATGATTGTGTAGATAATATTGAGGTCCCAAACAGGTAATGAATCTAAGTACATTGCTGAAACAAGCAAATCCCTAGAGGTACCTACCCTCACCTTATGCTTTAAAGAATTACCACAGATAAAATTTCAGAAAAATAGGTACCTCACACTCAAAAATCACAAAATTTATATGAGGAAATCAACTTGTAGGACTGCATTTCCTAAATATCAAAACTCCCATAAATGTCTAATTTGTAATCATTTGTAACATGGAACATAAAATCTTTTGATAGGTTTCTAGACAAAAAGCATTGAAATTATTAATAAAGTATCAATAAAAGTTCCAAATATACTATAAAAGTAAGCATAAATAGAGGTTCTAGAAAGGAAAAAGATATATTAATTGACATTTACAGCATATTAAAACCAGGCGATTTAGATTTGAAAAAATTTCTCTGCAGTTAGCATTAAGACACAAAATATTCCAGATAGAAGGGAAAGA
>NW_006204021.1:132279-138674 GCF_000334495.1 Tupaia belangeri chinensis | reverse complement strand
TAACAATGTGAAGAGACAATGGTTTAGGATTTTTCAGAATTAATAAAACACAGTCATGTATTCAGACTCCCCAGTGAATCACAAGCAACTTAATACAAAGATATGCGTACCTAATCCCATCATGGTAAAAGTACATACATCAAACTCATACACAAGATTAATATAGCCAGAGAAAAACACATTGCCTTCAAAGTAGTAGAAACTTTACAGCTGACTGTCAACAGCAGTAATAGAAGCCAAAAACCAGTGAAATTAAATTCTCAATGTAAAAGAGACAGTTAGACCTGTCATTTTAGTTTCTTACCTTAATGGAATAAAGAGAGGGGAAAAATAGTTAATGTAAATCTAACCTTTGGAGCTGTTAGGTAGCAGGAAGTATAGGACAAGGAATAACAGGTGGAAAAAACATTATAGATATTCAGTCAGACAAATCCTGAATGTGGAACATCATGCAAAACTGTCAGCGCTATCACTTTAAAGTTAGTGTCATGGGCCAGCAGGTGGCTTGGTGGTTAAGGTGCTAGACTCCCACATAGTTGATCACTGTTTGAGTCCTGGACCTGGCAGCTTGCTTTCTTACTCCCCCCATGTCTGTCATGAGTACACGTGCCCTATAGTAAATTGTTAAATAATAATAAGTAAACTTAAATAAAGTCAGTGTCATGAAAAAAGTTCAGAGTAATTGTTATTACTGTAGATTAAATGAGATTTAAGAGATATATCAATAACTAATGCACAATATGCCTCTTGATTGGAACTTGGTATGTAAAACCAGCTATAAGCCAAATTTCAGAGCAACTGGAAGAATTTGAATATGGAGTGTATTTCAGATATACGGAATTATGGTTAAGCTTATTAGAGATTATAATATTATTTTGGTATTAAGGGGGCTGTTACTAGATGTGGAAGAAACATGGCAAACAATTTAGGACTTACATGTTATGGTCCAGTTTACTTTGAAATGTTTAGCAAATAATATGTAGAAAATATAAATACCAAGATTTAAATATAGATATGTTTTTCAAAATAGTAACAATTAGTGAATCCAAGTGGGTATATAGCTGTCTATTTTTTTATTCTATTTTATGTACGGTTTAAAATACTTATAATAAAAAAATCATGAAAAGAATGAGGATGAAGTAAAGGCTTTTTCAGATCAATAAAAATGGAGAGGTTTGCCAAAAACAAGTTCATGAAAAGAAATTTTAGAATTCTGCTTCAAGAGAGCCAGCAGATGGTGGAGTGGTTACATCATTGGACTCCCACATGGCTGACTATGGTGAGTTCCGGACCCAGTGGCTTGAAAATCATGCTGGATACGTGTGCGTGTGTGCCCAGGATTCCAAAAGAAGAATGGAGGAGAGGGGATTGCAGTGTGGCTATTGCCCTGGGGGTGATTTCTCACTTTTCCTCTCACTGTTTCTTTCTCTCTCTCTCTCTGGTGAGCACACATGCCCTATGGCAAAAACCTCTAAAAAAAAAGGTGGAGATTAGAGATACAAAGAGTAATGAAAAGCAACAAAATTGGTAAATATACATAAATCTAAAGAAACACTGACTTAAAAGTGATATCGTATGAAGCAGGAGTAACAATGTGAAGAGACAATGGTTTAGGATTTTTCAGAATTAATAAAACACAGTCATGTATTCAGACTCCCCAGTGAATCACAAGCAACTTAATACAAAGATATGCGTACCTAATCCCATCATGGTAAAACTACATACATCAAACTCATACACAAGATTAATATAGCCAGAGAAAAACACATTGCCTTCAAAGTAGTAGAAACTTTACAGCTGACTGTCAACAGCAGTAATAGAAGCCAAAAACCAGTGAAATTAAATTCTCAATGTAAAAGAGACAGTTAGACCTGTCAATCTAGTTTCTTACCTTAATGGAATAAAGAGAGGGGAAAAATAGTTAATGTAAATCTAACCTTTGGAGCTGTTAGGTAGCAGGAAGTATAGGACAAGGAATAACAGGTGGAAAAAACATTATAGATATTCAGTCAGACAAATCCTGAATGTGGAACATCATGCAAAACTGTCAGCGCTATCACTTTAAAGTTAGTGTCATGGGCCAGCAGGTGGCTTGGTGGTTAAGGTGCTAGACTCCCACATAGTTGATCACTGTTTGAGTCCTGGACCTGGCAGCTTGCTTTCTTACTCCCCCCATGTCTGTCATGAGTACACGTGCCCTATAGTAAATTGTTAAATAATAATAAGTAAACTTAAATAAAGTCAGTGTCATGAAAAAAGTTCAGAGTAATTGTTATTACTGTAGATTAAATGAGATTTAAGAGATATATCAATAACTAATGCACAATATGCCTCTTGATTGGAACTTGGTATGTAAAACCAGCTATAAGCCAAATTTCAGAGCAACTGGAAGAATTTGAATATGGAGTGTATTTCAGATATACGGAATTATGGTTAAGCTTATTAGAGATTATAATATTATTTTGGTATTAAGGGGGCTGTTACTAGATGTGGAAGAAACATGGCAAACAATTTAGGACTTACATGTTATGGTCCAGTTTACTTTGATATGTTTAGCAAATAATATGTAGAAAATATAAATACCAAGATTTAAATATAGATATGTTTTTCAAAATAGTAACAATTAGTGAATCCAAGTGGGTATATAGCTGTCTATTTTTTTATTCTATTTTATGTACGGTTTAAAATACTTATAATAAAAAAATCATGAAAAGAATGAGGATGAAGTAAAGGCTTTTTCAGATCAATAAAAATGGAGAGGTTTGCCAAAAACAAGTTCATGAAAAGAAATTTTAGAATTCTGCTTCAAGAGAGCCAGCAGATGGTGGAGTGGTTACATCATTGGACTCCCACATGGCTGACTATGGTGAGTTCCGGACCCAGTGGCTTGAAAATCATGCTGGATACGTGTGCGTGTGTGCCCAGGATTCCAAAAGAAGAATGGAGGAGAGGGGATTGCAGTGTGGCTATTGCCCTGGGGGTGATTTCTCACTTTTCCTCTCACTGTTTCTTTCTCTCTCTCTCTCTGGTGAGCACACATGCCCTATGGCAAAAACCTCTAAAAAAAAAGGTGGAGATTAGAGATACAAAGAGTAATGAAAAGCAACAAAATTGGTAAATATACATAAATCTAAAGAAACACTGACTTAAAAGTGATATCGTTCAGTATTAAAACAGAAAAAAATGAAATATATGACAATATTAGAATGTGATTTGAGAGACAGAGATTGGAGTTAAAAGTGTTTTGTATTTGAGGTGGGAGTTAACAGAGTGATTAACTTTATTTTTTTAAGATAAAAATGTATAGGTAATTAACCACTAAAATAATAGAAACACCATTATAACTTCTGAAGTAGCAGAGTTTTAAAACATGGCTTGAGAAAAACAATACTTAATTCAAAAGAAAGAAAGGGGAAAAAAGTAGATGAGTTTAGGAAAATAGAAAGCACAAAATAAAATGGGAATAAATGTAAATATATTATTTGTTAATATAATTGTATTAACACCCAAAGAACAATTTTATGCTGAATGCTAAAAGAATACAAGCATAAATAGTCACAAAAGACATATCTAAAACTAGGATACAGAATGATTTAAAACGTGAGAATTAAAAATGATATATGATGGTACCAGCAGATGGTGTAGTTGTTATTACGTCGCTGGACTCCCATGTAGTTGACCACTATTTAAGTCCTGGACCCAGTAGCATAAACTCATGCCAGGCGTGTGTGTGTGCATGCCCAAAATCCCAAGAGGAGAATGGAGGAGAAGGGGTTGCGACATGGTCATCCCCCCGGGGGGGTGATTTCTTGCTCTCTGTCTCTCTATTTCTCTCTGTCTCTCTGGCAAATGCATGCTTCCTATAGCAAAAATCTCTCTAAAAAATAATAAAATTTAAAAAGGTATAAGATGCTCACTAATCAAAAATATCTGGAGTAAATTCATTGAACTCTGAAAAATAGAATTTGATTAAAAATTATCATAATGATAAAATGTTTAATTTATCAAGAATATATAATAATTTTGTATTCACTGTATAAAGCTGCTTTAAAATATATAAACAAAGAATTGCTTGAAGAAATAGATATGACAGTCACTCTGGTGGCAGAGTGAAAGACTTGTTATTATTCAAGGAACAAAAAAACAAGTGATAAAAGATTTCAACCACACAATAAACTTGATTTACTGAACGCATATAAAACACTGCACCTAACAATTGCAGAATATTCATTCTTTAAAACAAAAAAACCTGACCACAAAATTGTTATAGAACAAATCTCAAAAAATTCTGAAGGATTATTATATATATATCACATTCTTTAACCACAATAAAAATATGTTAGAAATCAATAATAAAACTAGAAAATGTTTAAGAGGCTTTTGCCTTAGGGTGCATGCACTTTCCAAAGAGAGAGAGTTACAGAGACAGAGAGAAAGTGAGAAATCACACCCTGGGGGGATTGCCATGCCACAGTCCCTTCTCCTTCATTCTCCTCCTGGGATCTTGGACATGCACGCACATACACCCTGCATGATTTTCAAGTCACCAGGTCCAGGACTCGAACCAATGTCAGCCATGTGGGAGTCCAGCGACGTAACTGCTTTGTCATCTGCTGACCCCACAACTAGACATTTTAAATAGCCGTTTTAAAATCTAGGCAGACTTCAAAATAATTTATGGATTGAAGAAGTGAACTAGTGTTGGGGCCAGCATGTTGCATAGTGGTTAAGTTACTGGATTCCCACTTGGCCAACCATGGTTCCAGTCCCAGACCCCATGGCTTAAAACTCACACTGGGTGCATGGGCCTTGAATCCAGGAAGGAGAATGGAGAAGAAGGGATTGGTGTGTGGCCATCCCTCCTGTGGGGTAATTTCTCGCTTTCTGTCTCTGTTTCTGTGGCAAGCATACATGCCCTATAGCAAAAAATATCTCTCTAAAAGAAGGAGGAGAAAAGAAGGAGGAGGAAGAAAAAGAAAAATAGGGTTAATTATATGTTTATAAACAATAATAAAATATTTTACCACTACTTCATTAACATCTTATGTTTTTTTTAAATTATTTATTCAATTTCACTCATTCATTCATTTATTTTAATTTGACTAGAGAGACATAGAGAGGAAAGTGAGAAAGCAAGCCACCAGGTCTGGAACTCGAACCATGGTCAACCATTTGAGAGTGTCCAGTGCACTAACCACCACGCCACTTGCCGGTCCCCAACATCTTATGGTTTAATGTGCATCAAGCTTGGCTCTCATAAACACATATATCTTTACATCTTCAGCAGTGCTATGAGGTTGTCCAGTTTGTAGCAAAGGAACTGTCTTTAGGAGGGTAAGAACCAAATTTGTCCATAAGCCTTATACTATTCCCCACGTTATTTGATTTTTAAGTCAGTCATTATTTTCTGGCTAGAAAAGTAACAAATATTTGCTATTAATTAAAGACACAGAAGTGTACATCTTCTGTCTTCTGTCCTTTTCTCTTACCAAAGAAAATACTGTGGGCCCTGAATTATTTATTTATTTATATTTATTTATTTATTTATTTATTTAGTATTTGCCATAGGGTGCATGAGCTCACCAGAAAGACACAGAGAGGAAAAGTGAAAAATTATCACCAGAGGGCCTGGCCATACTGCAATCCCTTCTCCTCCATTCTCCTCTCTGGATTTGGGGTATGCATGGACATACACTCAGTGTGATTTTCAATATGCTGAGTATGGGACTCAAAACATAGTTAGCTATGTGGGAATCCAGTTCCTTAACTACCACACCACCTGCTGGCCCCATGGGCCCTGACTTTTAAGTCAACAATATAGTTGGTTTATCCTTCTGTGCTTTTTCATTTAACAATAAAACAATCCATTTCATATACAAATCTAATCCCTTCTTTTTTATTTTTTAGAGAGATTTTTACTATAAAGCACGTGTGCTCATCAGAGAGATAGAAAGCGAGAAATCACCCTCCAATGGGGATGGCCACACCACAATCCCTACTTCTCCATTCTCCTCTCGGGACTTTGGGCACACACACACATGTGCCCAGCATGAGTTTTAAGTTGCCAGGCCCAGTACTAGAAGTGCAGTTTGCTACATGGGAATCCAGCAACATAATCATTATACCATCTGCTGGTCCCAACAAATCTAATCTCTTCTTTTATACACTGCCTAGTTTTCCATTTTAATGGGAGACTTATTGAATAACAAGGAACATTATACCGCTTCCAAATTTTACTACCACAACTAGCTACAGTAGTAAAGCTTCTCTACACAGTTTGCACTTCAAAAAACAGTATATCAGGGACCAGCAGTTAACGTAATGGCTATGTCGCTGGACTCCCATGTAGTCGACTGCAGTTCAAGTCCCAGACCCGGTGGCTTAAACTCACGCCA
>NW_006204021.1:129035-132168 GCF_000334495.1 Tupaia belangeri chinensis | reverse complement strand
TCTCTGTCTCTCTGTCTGGTGAGCACACATGCCCTATAGCAAAAACCTCTCAAAAACAAAACAAAACAAAACAAAAAAAACAGTATATCTACATGGAAAGTCCTAGACCTAACTTTCACCAGAAGCCATGAACACTGTATATTTTACTATTTATTTAAAATTAATCTTCTATACATGCCCTATGGCAAAAATCTCTCTCTAAAAGAAGGAGGAGGAGGAAGAAAAAGAAGAAAAATAGGGTTAATTATATGTTTATGAACAATAACAAAATATTTTCCACGACTTCATTAATGTCTTATGGTTTAATGTCTATCAGGCTTGGCTCTTATAAACACATATGTCTTTACATCTTCAGCAGTGCTATGAGGTTTTCCATTTTGTAGCAAAGAATCTGTTGAAATTAATTTATATTTCTGCCAACAATGTATTATACTGTAAAAGTACCTACACCTTTTATTTTTAACTTTTATATAGTTTGATAGGAAAAAACCTCATTCTATTACTCATTCATTCTGATCCAGTATGAACAGTATGAGCAAAAACCTCTCAAAAACAAAACAAAACAAAACAAAAAAAACAGTATATCTACATGGAAAGTCCTAGACCTAACTTTCACCAGAAGCCATGAACACTGTATATTTTACTATTTATTTAAAATTAATCTTCTATACATGCCCTATGGCAAAAATCTCTCTCTAAAAGAAGGAGGAGGAGGAAGAAAAAGAAGAAAAATAGGGTTAATTATATGTTTATGAACAATAACAAAATATTTTCCACGACTTCATTAATGTCTTATGGTTTAATGTCTATCAGGCTTGGCTCTTATAAACACATATGTCTTTACATCTTCAGCAGTGCTATGAGGTTTTCCATTTTGTAGCAAAGAATCTGTTGAAATTAATTTATATTTCTGCCAACAATCTATTATACTGTACAACTACCTACACCTTTTATTTTTAACTTTTATATAGTTTGATAGGAAAAAACCTCATTCTATTACTCATTCATACTGATCCAGTATGAACAGTATGAAGTGTTGCCCCCCCCTTTTTTTTTTTTGGATTTTTTTTTGGAGAGTTTTTTGCTACAGGGCACGTGCACTCACCGGAGCCAGAGAGACAGAGAGACAGAAAGCAAGAAATCACACACACACCCCCTGCGGGGATGGCCAACGCTGCAATCCCTTTTCCTCCATTCTCCTCCCAGGATCGTGAGCACGCACGCACACGCGCCCGGCATGAGTTTAAGCCACAGGGTCCAGGACTTGAACCGCGGTCGACTACATGCGAGTCCAGCGACATAGCCATTACACTAACTGCTGGTCCCAAGTGTTGACCATTTTTCTGTATAATAAACAATGACAGTGACCTATAATATGGTATGCTGAATAGTTGTCCCCCAAATGATACCCATATCCTAATTCATATTATATTGCAAAAAAGAATCTGCAGATGTGTTTAAGTTAAAGTGCTTGAGCTGGGGAGATTACCCTGGATTATCAGAGGGAGCTGTAAATGCAGTCACAAGTGTCCTTATAAGAGTCAGGCAGAGGAAAACAGATGACACAAGAGACATGATTCACACAGAAAGAAAAGGCAATGTGACCATAGAGGCAGAGATTGGCCAATGCAACCACATGCTAATTAATGATGGAAGTATCAGAAGCTGAAAAAGGCAAGAAAAGGATTTTCCCCAAAAGCATCTGTAGATAATGCAGCCTGGCTGACAGCTTCATTTTGCCCTAGTGATACCGATATTGAAATTCTTCCCTCTAGATCAATGAGAGAATAAATTTCTGTTATTTTAAGCTTCCTGGTGTACAGCAAGTTGTTAAACCAGCAATAGGAAATTAGTAAATGCATTATTTAAGTTATTTTCATTTGTTAAAAGTATGTTTCTTGTGTGACATTTAATGCACAGTGACAAAGAATGAATGGATTTGTCCTCTTTCTCCTTTTTATTTTTAGACAGATTTTTGCTGTAGAGCGCGTACACTCGCCAGAGAGACAGAAAGTGAGAAATCCCCCCCCCACAAGAGGAATGGCCATGCTGCAATCCCTTGTCCTCCATTCTCCTGTTGGGATCTCACGCGCATGCAGTGTGAGTTTCAAGCTACCAGGTCTAGGACTTGAACCACAGTTGACTACATTGGAGTCCAGTGATGTAACCATTACACCATCTGCTGGTCCCTGATCTCTTTCTCCTTCTTTTCCCACCCCTAAAAATAATAATAACAGGACCTATAGGGTTGTATACATAGGCTTTTATGCATGGAGAGGGAAGCACAAATATTAAGGAACACATGAAGACAAAGCAAAATGAGTAAAGAGTATGTAGAGATTTTTTAATAAAATAAGAAATAAAGACTGACTAAAATATTAAAAATATCTTCATATTTCTAAGTCATGAAATAAACATTGGTTTTCAATGGCTAGATTCCACATGTTCAACCGTGTTGTTTGAGTCCTGGATCTGGAGGTTTGAGAAACATGCCAGGAGCATGTATGTGTGTGCCCCAAATTCCAAAAGAATGGACAAATGGAGGAAAAGGGATTGCAGTATGACCATTTCCTACGGGGGGTACTCTATTACTCTCCACCCCCATTTCTCTCATATAAGTACACACACCCTCTGGAAAATTTTTTAAAAGGGCATCTAAAACATGAAAGTGTCTACTTCAGAAGCACACTGTCAACACTAGAAATTATCCAACTTTTATTTTTCTCAGTATAACAGCACACACACGAGCCTGGCGTCAGTTTAAGCCACCGGGTCCAGGACTTGAATCGTGGTCGACTACATGGAAGTTCAGCAACATAGCCCTTACACTAACTGCTGGTCCCACTTTTATATGTTTTTTAAGTTGATTTCTTCCATGAAAGAGACAGATACAGAGTAAAAGAGAGAGATAGAAGGGTCACCCTCAACAGGGTCCTCATGCTGTAACCCTCCCCTAGACTCAGCTAGCCCAGATGATGGGCACACATAGGCATGCACCTGGAATGCATAGGGAGACCCCCAGTATGTGAACCTAGGACCTCCTGTTTTTTTTTTTTTTGAGAGTTTTTTTTGTTTTGTTTTGCTATGGGGCGCGTGCGCTCGCCAGACAGAGAGAGATAGAAAGCGAGAAATC
>NW_006204021.1:123379-129011 GCF_000334495.1 Tupaia belangeri chinensis | reverse complement strand
ATAGCCATGCCACAATCCCTTCTCCTCCATTCTCCTCTCGGGATCTTGGGCACGCACGCACACATGCCCGGTGTGAGTTTTAAGCCACCGGGTCCAGGACACGAACCGCGGTCGACTACATGGGAGTCAAGCAACATAGCCATTACACTAACTGCTGGTCCCCCTAGGACCTTCTTGTGTTGTGCCAGCATCTCAGAGTATTGCATTTCTGTTGTACCAGTGTCTGGTCCACTTTTTTAATGCTTTTATATTACTAAATGACATTCTTTTCTTTCAGCTTGATGAATTCCCTTAAGCATTTCCTTTCAGGTAGGTTTACTACTGATAAAACTCTCTCAGTTTTTGTTTGTTTGTGAAAGTCTTTCTCCTTAATTTCTGAAATACATCTGGATAGAATGTAGACTATTCTTGCTTGGTAGCTTTTTTTTTTTCCTCTTTCTTTCACCCCTTTGAATATATCATCCCACTTCTCTCATGCAAGGTTTGTACTGAGAAATATGTTGATAGTTGTACTCTGGCTCCCTTTTATATGATATACTTATTTTTTCCTATCATTTCAGAATTATTTATCTTTAATTCTTTTTTAGTTTTTATTGTTAGGTTTTTTATTTCTTTTTTTTCTATAGAGTGCATGTGCTCACCAGAGAGAGAAAGAGAGTGACAGGGAAAGTGAAAAATCACCTCAGGGAGGAATGGCCACACTCTAGTCCCTTCTCCTCCAGTATTCTCTCAGAATTTTGAGCATGCACATATATGTGCCTAGTGTGATTTTTAAGCCATCAGGTCCAAGACTCAAATTGCACAGTCAGCCATGTGATCCAACACCTTAACTTCCATAATACCTGCTGGCCCTAATATTTGATATTTTTAAAGTTTATTTTTATTTCTTCCATGAAAGAGTATGCATACATGCACCCATGCCACGTGCAAGAGGCAGGCATCACCACTATGCTCTTTCTTAAATTGTCAAATAAAAAGTGCATATATTTATCATGTACATTATGTGTATACATTGTAAAATGGGTAAATCAAGGTAATTAACATATCCATTCCATTATATGAGTCTGTCATAAATTAACAAATCACTTATAATCATATATTTAAGTTATATCTATTTTTTCCTACTATAACTATTCTGTAATAAACATCCCTGTAGGAAGTTTATCTGACTGGGAATTTAAAATGACTATGATTAATATGCTAAGTGTCCTAATGGGAAAAAGTGGACATCATGCAAGAACATATGGGTAATGTAATGGAAACTCAAGGTACCAGAAGCTGCACAGGAGTGGGGAGGGTGGTTGGGAGAGTCTGGAGAAAATGATTGACATATAAATGCAAGTAAACAAGTGGAATATGTTATGGAACAGTGTACCACAGCAGAGGGAAAAAATGTCATTGCAATTCAATATATACTACTCTCCCCCCAAAGAAAGACGACTAGAACTATTATCAGATGTGCACAATATCATATAAGGGTTAGTGTCAAAGAAGATAAAATCTATATCCTTGATTATTACACACCATATGCATGCTTTCAAAAATCATGCTATACCCCACAATGATGTCCAATGATTATATGTAAACAAATTGCAATAGAGAAAGAAAAGAAAGAATCAAAATGAAATTCTAGTAATCAAAAACACTAACAGTAATGATGAACACCTTAGATATGTTCTTCAGTAAATTGAAGATGGCTGAAAATAGAAGCAGTGAAATTGAAGCAATGTCAATAGAAACTCTTAAGACAGAATGAAAAAAAGATAAAACAAGGAAAAAAGTGGAACAGAATATTCCAGGAACTGTGGGACAATTACAAAAGGTATTACATACATAATGAAAATAAAATGAAGAGGGAAAAAAGAAAAAGGACAAAGGGAAATACTTGAATTAATAATGGCTGAGGGACCAGTAGTTGGTGTAATGGCTATGTCACTGGACTCCCATGTAGTCGATCACGGTTAGAGTCCCAGACCTGGTAGCTTAAACTCACACCGGGCATGTGTGAGTGCATGCCCAAGATCTCAAGAGGAGAATGGAGGAGAAGGGATTGCAGCATGACCATCCCCCCCCCGGGGGGGTGATTTCTTGCTTTCTGTCTCTCTGTTTCTCTCTTTCTGGCAAGTGCACGTGCCCTATAGCAGAGGAGGAAAAAAAAAAGTCTGCAAAAAAAAATTTAAAAATAATGACTGAGAATTTTCCAAAATTAATGACATACACAAAATCACAGCGCGAGAAACTCAGAGAACATGAAACAGAATAAAAACCAGAAAATCTACACTTTGGAAACTATGTAAGCAAGAAAAGTATATAATAAAATGTTAAAAGTTATTTTTTGTTGTTGTTTTAAGAGAGATTTTTGGTATAGCATGTATGCACTCACTGGAGACACAGAGAGGGACAGAAAGAGAAAGTGAGAAATCACCACCCGGGGGGATAGCAATGCCACAATCCCTTCGCCATTCTCCTTTCAGGATTCAGGGCACACATGCTCACGTGCCTGGAATGAGTTTCAAGCTACCCGGCCCAGAGATGAACCACAGTCGACTGTTTGGGAGTTCAGTGCCTTATTATCACGCCATTCGCTGGCCCCAAAATGTGTAAAGTTTTGAAAGAAAAAACACAAGCATAAAGTTCTGTTTTCAGTGAAATTATCCCTCTAACTGGCGTGAGTTGAAGTCGCCGGGTCTGGGACTCGAACTGCAGTCGACTACATGGGAGTCCAGTGACACAGCCTTTATGCTAACTGCTGGTCCCAATAATTATTTTTTAAAAGTGAAAAAAAAAACAAAACAAGTAAATGTAAGCTTCATGAAAATGATTTATTTCTGTTCGGTTTCTGGGAAGGCAAAGAGACTCATACACATCCACAAGTTCCAGCAGAGCTCAAGTTCTCTTCTCCCAAGTCTTGTATTCACCCAAAAGAGTATGCTGTGGAACAAAGAAGAAAATAACCCACCATTCAGTTAAGGCCATTTAGACAGCATGAAGTGGTCTTTCTCAGATAGATGAGATCCACTCAGAGTCAGATAATGTATAGAATCCTCCTCAGAGAATTTTTATATCATATCATCTGAACATTGTACAGTGATAAGAAATATCCATAACAAATAAAAGTTGATAGGATTATATATGAAAATTCATGATAAGAAATGAATGAGTTCTTTTTTTAATTATTGTTTGCTATAGAGCATATGTACTCACAAGAGAGAGACAGAGAGAAGCAAAGTGAGAAAGCAAGTCACCAGGTCAGGGACTCAAAACCTCCTCCGGCTATGTGGAAGTCCAGTGCCCCAAACACCATGCCGCCAGCCGGCTCCAATATCAGTGGTTTTAAGCAAACATGATTTTTTTACAAGATAAGTCTCAAGAGCCAATATGATCATCTCTTTTCACTAGTAAACAGAGAGAAGAGGAAGAGGATTGGTGGAAGGGATGGTTGTAGTGGTGAGAGATGCAAACACCAAATTAATCTTCTCAGGGACTGAAACACAGTTTAAGAAAGCCAAGAGAGGGACTGCAGGTGACATAGTGGTTAAGGTGCTGGACTCCCACGTGGCTATGGTTCCAGTCCTAGACCCAGCAGCTTTAAAATCACACTAGGTACATGTGAATGTGTGTCCAAAATCCAAGAGAATGGAAGAGAAGGGACTGCGGCGTGGCCACCCATTCTAGGGGGTGATGTCTCACCCTTTATCTCTGCCTCTCTCTGGTGAGTGGACACAAGCTATGGCAAAAAAAAAAATCTTTAAAAAAAAAGTCAAGAGAAATAGATTTTACCAGGATAGTGAGTGTCTTCAGTTAGTACTTCTCCTATAATGAAATTACTATGAACTTGGTGGTTTAAAATAATGTGAATTTACTATCTTACAGTCCTGCAGGATAAATCCAAAGAGGTCTCACTACACTAAATTCAAGGTGTTGGCAGAGCTGCTCTCTTCCTCCCCTGGCTTCTAGCAGAGAATATATTTGTGTCCAGAATCTAGAGGCAGCCTACATTCCTTGGGTCCTAGCTTCATGACACTGTAAAAGCCAACAATGGTCTGTCTAGTCTTTCTCACACTGCTTCACTCTAATATTGACTCTTCTGTCTCCCTCTTCCACATGTAAAGGACCCTTAAAATTACACTGGCCAGGATAATCCAGCATAATTTCAGCTTAAATTCAGCTGATAACCTTAATTGCATCTGCAACATTAATTTTCCTTTGCCATGTAACATGACATGTTTACATGTTCTGGAGAGTAAGATCATCTTTGAGGCAGCCACCATTATTCTGCCAAACACAATGAGGACGACATTTAAATGTTTTAACTTGAACAGCAATAAGGGCATCACATTTCAGTTGCCCTATCGTGTTGTTTGTCTTGTGTAGCCTGGGAAAGGAAGGCTTCCAATAGAGAAAGGATGTGGGAGAGAAAGAAGAGGATTCAAAACCAGTCAGGTTTCTGTCTTGGGGAAGTGGGGGCATGCTGGTGTCTTCCCCTGAGAATGACTAGTGAAACTAGGCAGGTGGTTTATGGCAAGTGGCTGAGATCCAAGCCGGTTCTTATCCTTTGCCACATTTCCACACTGCCCAATATCATAAGGGCTTTAATGTGCCTGGCAAGACTTGAAGAGAACAGTAGAAGAGCCTTGGGCCAGCTCTGCCTGGAGACAGAGACTTGGCAGTACAGCAGCAAAGAAGAATAACCCATGACCCCCTGCAGGTCCTGACAGGCAAGGCCCTCTCTTCTGGGCAACCTTGGGGACATCACATAGTTACTATTTGGAATGAGCAGAAAGAACGGCTCTTGGAGCTGACCAGCGGTTTCTTTCCTAGGGTTAGAAGTCTAGGTCTGTCTTCTTTCAGAAGGGCAGAGGCGAGGTCCTTATAGGAGCCCCCAGCCCAGGTCCCCTAAGAGCTCAGGTCTTTCCTGCCCGGCCTAGCTCCATGAACACTGGAAGAGAACATGGCAGGACCACCCTAGAGCCCAGGGAAGGATGGCCTGAAGTCGCTTCCCGCCTTCCTACCTGCAGCCCTGACAATCCCACTCCCCTTATCATTAAGGAAAGACACCAAGCAGGAGAGAGGAGGAGTGGGGACAGGTACTCAACAGTGTGGGTACAGACACACCAGGGGCGGGCTGGTATCCATCCGCGGCTCCCTCCAGTGCAATTGTTCCCGACCTCCCGATCCTGCCCCGGGGTTGGGGTCCCATATAGTGTAGCTGCTCCAGAACGGCCGGGGGGGGGCCGTCGAGCCCATTCGTGCGGTATCCCTCCGCCCCCTTCCCGACACCCTCGAGGCCAGTGGTTCTTGCCGCATCCTGCGCAGCCCCTGCCCAGTTTGGCGCAGAGGCGTGGGGGGCGGGACGCCTCTTTGCAAATTCTGATCAGACAGAAGGCGGTGGGAATCCGAGTGAGGAGCTGCCAAGGAGAGGACGGGAGAGGAGGGGGAGGCTGACGACCTCGGGCCCAGAGCCTGCGAAGGCAAGTGGGGCTGTGGTAGGGGACTGGGGTGAGCCCCTTGTGTCCACAGGCTGACAGCCTGCGCCCCAGACTCCGGCAGCCTGATGAGGAGAAGGCGATTGGGTCGGGGCAGGTCGCTGAAAAAGGGGCGCAGTGTCCGGGGACCCCTGGCGAGGGGACAG
>NW_006204021.1:115359-123160 GCF_000334495.1 Tupaia belangeri chinensis | reverse complement strand
GCAGGACTGGCGGCTGAGAGATGTGTTCCCGTGGAGGGTGGTAGGGGGCATTTGCTACTCCCTTAATTTCTCCAGAAAGGAGCCTGCTGGTCCCCATTGCCTGGGTGCTTCCACTGCCCTCCAGGTTGATGTCAAAGTCTTCTGTCTGCCTGGTAGGTCTGGCGTATTCTGACAGGACTCAGTGCGCATCTGTAAAGGAGGCTTTTGAGAAAAAGGAGGAGCAGGAACATGGCCTGGATTTCTGGAGGTGTGTGGGGATGGAGGGGAGGATGGGCGCCAGGCACTGACTAAGATGCCCAAAATCGGAGTGGAGTGCAGTGACTGCAACCAGAGCAGGTCTGACATCCAGAAGCATCTCCTGATTTTGCCCTCTTTAACAATGTTCAAGGCATGTCGTCCATCTTCTTCCCTCCCCTCCCCGATTTGGGGCATGAAAAGATGGTTTTAGGAGGTGGGATGCTGAGAGAGTCATAATTATGAGTACCACATAACAACCCGCTTTCTAGAATATGCGGTGCCCTTCCCCCATTTTATGCTGCGCATTGCAACAGGATGTGGTGCACCTAGTGGTGAATCCTCAGAATTGGAGAAGAGAGTGCTGGAAAGAGTATGACGTCAACAAAAGGAATGATTATCTCTGGAACCCTGAAGCAGAGCCTAAATAAAACAAGTATATCCTTCAACAGTACCCTAAATGTTGAAAGACAGATAATATTGGGACTCTTCTCCTGGTGTTTGTCTGGTCCTCAAGCACTCAACTGCTGCCATTGTGTCCTGACTGTCTTACCTTTTCATCTGTTTGTCCATAGGCCTGCTTTAAGGCTGGTCAGTTCTGCAAGAAAGGAAAGCAGGAGGAGACTGGCTCCAATCTCTGGAGGTTGGTGAGAAGGGGGGCACTGCAGAGGACAGCTACAGAGGAAGAGCATGGCAGGTGGCTTTGATCCAAGTGGGTGCAGGACTGCTGCTACTTCTCTTCTCTCTGCTAGATTTGCACATTGCCACAGCATCTCTTGTCCATTTCATGCAGGAGATATTAGGAATATTGAGGTAGGTGCAGGTTGGGCTATGACTGGGAGGAGAAGACCTGAGATCAGGGACCAGGTGACAGGAAATGTTGGACATTTTGGATGTTAGAAGGGAGAGAGATTCATCTGGGGGTCCATGCCTGTCTACCAAGCGCTCAAACTCTGTTCTCTTCTGTATGTTTGCTTGTCTGTAGGACCCCTGCAGTCAACTGTGGGGCTTGACACCACTTGAACAAATAAAGGAGAGAAAAGTTGCACCACATCAGTGAAGGTTGGTGTGAAAATGGGTATACTTTTGGGTGGGGCACTGGAAACCAGCACAGATCCAGGAATGATTAGGTTTCAGTCTGGGGATTCATCTGCCTCTTCCAGTGCCAGCACATTTTCCCATCATCCCTGTTCCTTTTTTTGTAACAGGCAATGGGGACAGAGATTTTTCTCATAGCCCTGCTGTCCTACCCAGCATTCAACACCAGTCTCTCTGTGTAAGTCTCTGCATGGGGCAGCTCAATTGGAAGAGTCTGAAAGCCCCATTTCTTTCTCTCTCTCTCTCTAGATCCACCTCCAGTGGCAGCTCTGGTGGTGTTGGAGTTAACTGCTGACTACCACCCTCAACTGGTCTGCACCCACCCAGGAACCATCCATCTTCCCTCAGCTTGGTTGTGCCTCTTATTATTGACTGAGACAGTGCTTCAGAAGGAGGCTGATTAACTGCCAGACTGGTGGTTGACTCTAACTCTTTTTTCTGATTTTATCACCTGAATCAACAAAAGGTCAGAGTGTGAAGATTCCAGCTTGTAACACATCTGTAGTCAAGGCTGAGACTGGTGTTAGGGTACTTAAGTGGGTCTTCCTTGTAATTTTTACCATGACTGGGGCAGAGATTGAGGCTGGTTCACAGGCTAAGCCTGAAAAGAAGGCTGGGGAAGAGGTTGTTAGTGGTGCTGAAAGAGAGAATGAAGTTCCTCTGGTGGTCAGACCTAAGGTTAGGACCCAGGCCCAGGTTACAGCTGGAGCAAGGCCAAAAACAGAAACCAAGTCTATGCCTGGATCACGGCCCAAAACTGAGGCCCAGGCAATGTCTGGGGCCAGGCCTAAAACTGATGCCAGAGCAGTAGGTGGTGCACGTCCTAAGACTGACGCCAAGGCAATACCTGGGGCAAGGCCCAAGGATGAAGACCAGGCACGGGCTCAGACTGAGTTCGGGGCTGAGACAATGTCACAGGCAGAGGGAGTATCCCAGACTAGTGCTGTTGTCTGGCCACTGGTTAGTACTGAGCCTGGATCAGGTATTAAACCTAATGGCCTGCCTATGGATAGGAAACTGGTCAATGTGGATGCTGAAACTTTTTCTGGAACCCAGAGTCAGACAGGAATCCAACCTTGGTTTGGACCAGGGGAGGAGACTAGTATGGGATCTTGGTGCTATCCAAGGCCCAGGGCCAGAGAGGAAGCCTCTAAAGAGTCTGGATTCTGGTCAGCAGATGAGACCTCTACAGTGTCGTCTTTCTGGGCTGGAGAAGATACCAGTATCAGATCATGGCCCAGGGAAGAGGCCAATACCAGGTCCAGGCACAGGGCTAAACATCAGACCAACCCCAGGTCCAGGCCCAAATCCAAGCAAGAAGCCTACATTGATTTCTGGTCTGGGTCTGAGGATGAGACTGGTAACCCATTCTGCTTCTGGGCTGGAGAAAATACCAGTAACTTGTTCAGGCCCAGAGTCCAGGGGGAGGCAAATATTAAGTCCAAGCTGAGAACAAAGAGAAGGGACTTTTTTGAATCTGAATCTGAAGATGAGGACTATAAGGAATCCTGGTTATTGCCTGGAGAAGAGGCCAATAGTAGACTCAAGCACAGAGACAAGGAGCAGCCTAATACTATCTTGAAACCCAGGACTGAGAAAGATGTTACTAACAGTGATAGGGGCAAGCAAGAGACCAGGTTTGAGGAGGAAGTTATTATTGAGTCCTGGTTCTGGGCGGAAAAAGAGCCCAGTTTGGAAGCTGGGGCTTCATCAATTTGTGACTCTGAGCCAGGGGCTGAGGAGGGGGCCATTGGTGGATCCTTGTTCTGGACTGAGGAAAAGTCCAGTTTGGGAGCTGTGTCTAGAGAAGAAGCCAGGCCAGAGTCTGAAGAAGAGGCCATTTTTGGGTCCTGGTTCTGGGACAGAGATGAGGCCTGCTTTGATCTAAATCCTAATCCTGTATACAAGGCAGGTAACAGGTTCAGAGATTCAGCTGAGGAGGAACTTAAGGCATCATCCAGGCCCAAAACCTGGGAGGAGGTCACTGTTCAATTCAAGCCTGCCCCTTGCCATGGGATTGGCTTCCCATCCACAAACCCCTTTATAATACCTGAAGAGGCTTCTGAAATGCTTGAGGAAAGCCTCAGGTACACAGAACTTAGCTCAGAAGGGGAAGATCAGGAATCTTTGCTTCAGCCTGGTCAGCTTGATATTGATTTTCCATTTCAGTATGATCCTTCCTACAGGTCAGTTCCGGAAATTCGAGAGCATCTTAAGGCCAGGGAGAGTGCAGAGGCTGAGGTTTGGTCCTGCAACTGCATACAGTGTGAACTTAAAATTGGTTCTGTAGAGTTTGAAGAACTACTTTTATTAAAGGAAAAAGTTCGGGATCCTTTTGTTCACGAAATATCTAAAATTGCAATGGGTATGAGAAGTGCTTCTCAATTTACCCGAAATTTCATTCGGGATTCAGGTGTTGTCTCACTTATTGAAACCTTGCTCAATTATCCATCCTCCCGAGTTAGGACAAACTTTTTGGAAAACATGATTCACATGGCTCCACCTTATCCAAATCTAAATATGATTGAGACATTCATATGCCAAGTGTGTGAGGAAACTCTTGCTCATGGTGTGGATTCCCCTGAGCAGCTGACTGGAATCAGGATGCTGAGACACCTTACTGTGACTACTGACTATCACACACTGATTGCCAATTATATGTCTGGGTTTCTGTCCTTATTAACCACTGCCAATGCAAACACAAAGTTTCATGTTCTAAAAATGCTATTGAATTTGTCTGGAAATCCTCTCGTGGCAAAAAAACTATTCAGTGCCCAAGCTCTGTCAATATTTGTGAGTCTCTTTAACATAGAAGAGGCAAATGATAATATTCAAATTGTTATTAAAATGTTTCAGAATATCAGTAATATTATAAAAAATGGAACAATGTCCTTAATTGAGGATGATTTCAGTCTTGAACCCTTTATGTCTGCATTCCGTCAATTTGAAGAGTTGGCCAAGCAACTACAAATCCAGATAGACAATCAAAACGATCCTAAGGTGGGACAACAAAGTTAATATGGTTAACCACCTGCTGCTGATCAGCCTTATGTTCCCAAAGAGCTCTGAGTAGTGCTTTGGTGTTCAGTCTGGTTTCACGTTGTAACTTATATTTTTAATGCTGATGTTAACTTTGTTAAACTCTTGTTTTGAGCTGGATCATTTTGTGGATGCCAAATGAATATTAGAACTGAAACATGTGTTGATATTTGTCTTGCTTTCCAGATTGAGATATTTTTCAGTATTGAGCTTTTAATGAACTAAGTCATCTGAGTAAGCCACCCTGCTAGCCGTTGTTTAAATATATAGTCCTCTATTTGAGTCTGTGTTTTCAATAAAGTACAATGTTCAAATGGACATAAATGACTCTTTTTCAGTTAAAAAAAAAAACAGATACACTGTGCACACTTACAAATATAGACAGTGTCATGATAAATATCCACTCTTTAGAAAACCCTAATCTTTGAGTTTAAGAAGGAAGAGATGACTGTGAGATGTGATATTCAAGCAGTGTTTCAAAGAAGGACTCACTTACATTGGTCACTGAAAGGTAAAATTAGGTTAGTGTTAGAAGTGGACACTGGCTGTGTAAAAAAAAAGTCCATAACTGGAAAATATGTTCCAGCATGGATGTAATCAGTCTGCCTGAAATAGGTGGGAGGAGTTTAGTGAGGGATATAGTTGGAAAGTGGGATAAGACCAGTTTGGGGGAACTGGGTAAGCCAAATATGCACATTTTACAATTCAAAGTACAAATACAGCTTCAATACCACCCAAAGGGAGAAAGGATAGGATAGTGTACCAATTAAATGGAATCAGGAAAAGGATTCTCTTTATGGTCCAAGGAAAGTGTTAAATAACACATAGCCATTAACATGATTATGGGGACCAGCAGTTAATGTAATGGCTATGTCGCTGGACTCCCACGTAGTTGACCGCAGTTCGAGTCCTGGACCTCGTGGCTTAAACTCTCACCAGGCACGTGTGCTTGCGTACCCGAGATCCTGAGAGAAGAATGGAGGAGAAGGGATTGTGGCATTGCCATCTCCCCTGGGGGGTGATTTCTCGCTTTCTGTCTCTATGTCTCTCTCTGTTTTTCTGGTGAGCGCACCCGTCCAATAGCAAAAACCTTTCCAAAAAAATGATTATGAATGGACAAATTTATTGACATGAAATAGCACTGATGATTTTATATTCAGTGTAATAGAGAATAATGTGACATCACTTATGGAAAAATAGATCTCATTTTTAAAATGTGTGTGTAAATACACACAATTTCTATATAATTCAATAGGACTTTCTAAACAACTTCATATATTTCAAAATTGGAATAAAATATGTTTAAAATTCTGGCTTTTTGCCAAGATGGCATGAAAAATGAAGAAAACTCCTGCCTCTCCCAAAGCTGAAGCCAAAGCAAAGGCTTTAAAGGCCAAGAAGGCAGTGCTGAAAGGCATCTGTGGGCATAATAAAAAAAGATGATGATCCACACATCACACACCCTCCGGAGGCCGAAGACACTGTGGCTCTGGAGGCAGGAGGCAGCTCAAATATCCTCAGAAGAGCACCCTCAGGAAAAACAAGCTTGACCACATGCCATCATCAAGTTCTCCTGACCACCAAGGCTACCATGAAGAAGATAGAAAACAGCAACACATTTGTGTTCATTGTGGATGTCAAGGCCAGTAAGCACTAGATCAAACAGGCTGTGAAGATGCTCTATGATATTGATGTGCCAAGGTCAACACCCTAATCAAGCCTGATAGAGAGAAGAAGGCATATGTGGGACTTGGCCAATTCTTTTTTTTTGGAGAGGTTTTCACTACAGGGTGCATGTGCTCACCAGAAAGACAGACAGAGACATAGAGACAGAAAGCAAGAAATCAAGATATTGGGCATGCATGCACATGTGCCCAGCATGAGTTTAAGCCACCAGGTCCGGGACTCAAACCGTGGTCTACTACATGGGAGTCCTACGACATAGCCATTATGCCAACTACTAGTCCCAACTGGGCCAATACTAAATACACACTTTTTCATCATTAAAAAAAAAAATCTCAGAGGGACCAGCAGTTAGCGTAATGGCTATGTCGCTGGACTCCCACGTAGTCGACTGCGGTTCGCGTCCCGGACCCAGTGGCTTAAAACTCACACCAGACGCGTGTGCTTGTGTGCCCAAGATCCCGAGAGGAGAATGGAGGAGAAGGGATTGCGGCGTGGCCATCCCCCGTGGGGGGTGATTTCTCGCTTTCTATCTCTCTTTCTCTCTGTCGGTCTGGCGAGCCCACGTGCTCTATAGCAAAAACCTCTCCAAAAAAACACAAAAAAACAAAAAACCTCAGAGACAGGTATTGGATAGATATAAAAATAAGACAAATACAAAAATTAATATGCCTACATTTAGGGCCCCAAGTTATAGGTTTCCATGCTGCAAAGGATACAGTTATCTGAATATAAGTGTTAAAAATAATTTTTAGAGAGAAAATCATTGAGAAGAGTTGTAAATGATAAAAAATAGCTTTTTTAGTGAAATGTTTTAAAGAAAAAGCTCAAATTACCAAGATTTCTAAGTTTATATTAGTCTGTTATCGGTACAGAAATGGCAACTTTTCCACATGATTACATTTAAAAGATCTAATATTTTGTTTTGAGGTGACAAAGTCCTGGAACTAGATAGTGGTAGTTGTACAGCTTTGGAAATATACTTAATGCCTCTGAATTGTACTCTTTAAAATAGTGACTATTATGTATATCTTGCCACCATAATAATTATAAAAATGACCACACTATTCCTTCAGATAATTTGCAAAACCAGGGATACAATGGGTTTGCAAAGTGAATCCAGACTTGTGGAAAATAGCGATTATTTTATTATTTTTAGAGATGACAAAATACTTCTATTTAGTCTGCAGATGCTTTAAATTTTCAAAATGATCAAAATTATGACTCATGTTGGGACCAGCAGTTAGTGTAATGGCTATGTTGCTGGACTCCCATGCAGTTGACCACAGTTCAAGTCCTGGACCCGGTGGTTTAAACTTGTGCCAGATGCATGTGCATTTGTGCCCAAGATCCCGAGAGGAGAAAGGAGAAGGGATTGCAGCATGGCCATCTCCCAGGGGGGTGATTTCTGGCTTTCTGTCTCTTTGTCTCACTCTGTCTTTCTCGCTAGCGCATGCACCTTATAGCAAAAAAGCTCTCAAAAAAAAAAATGGGACCAGCAGTTAGCATACTGGCTATGTCGCTGGATTCCCACGTAGTCAAGCGCGGTTCGAGTCCCGGACCTGGTGGCTTAAACTCATGCCGGGTGCGTGTGCGTGTGTGCCCAAGATCCTGAGAGGAGAATGGAGGAGAAGGGATTGCGGCGTGGCCACCTCTCCTGGGGGGTGATTTCCTGCTTTCTGTCTCTCTGTCTCTCTCTGTCTATCTGGTGAGCACATGTGCCCTATAGCAAAAACCTCTCAAAAAA
>NW_006204021.1:105241-115072 GCF_000334495.1 Tupaia belangeri chinensis | reverse complement strand
CTTTGTGTTCATCATGTTGGTTAATTACTGGAAGATGGCGATTCCAGCCAAAAGGCTGAAAGATTTTTTCAACACAGTGAACTACTAAGAAGAATGGTTAAAGTACACATGTATGTATACTATATGTACCATTTAAAGATATATTATAAACATAAGATATGTGTATGTTAAATTTTATACTCATATAGGAAGTTAATAAATGTTAGAATAACATTGCTGGGTTAAATATAAAACTGGTTAATATCTTGTAGGGCAATAAGTTGTAAAATTTAAGGTAATCTGTTTCACTAAACAGAATCATCTACGTGTCTTTTGCATAAAACATTTACAAGTTAACAACAACCACTACAGAGTTTAAAATCAGCTAAATCAGGGCCAGCAAGTGGAGTAGTGGTTACGGTGCTGAACTCACTTATGGCTACGTATGGTTCGAGTCCTGTACTTGTGACTTGGTTTGTTATTTTCTCTGTCTCTCTGGTGATCACGCATGCCCTATAACAAACTTAAAATAATAATAAAAATAAATAAATAAAAAATAGTCTAATCAGTAGAAAGTGATCCAAGCACTGCACTGAGATAATATCCAGTAACCAGTATGTGCTTTATTCAACTTTTGTGTAAACTTCCTGACAGTGCAACATGCTTTGTCCCCACCTGGGTCTAGCATGTAAAAGTTTTTTTTTTTTTTTGGAGAGATTTTCACTGTAGGGCGCGTGCGCTCGCCAGACAGACAGAGAGAGACATAGAGACAGAAAGCGAGAAATCACCCCCCAGGGGGGATGGTCACGCCGCAATCCCTTCTCCTCCATTCTCCTCTCGGGATCTTGGGCACGCACGCACACGCGCCCGGCGTGAGTTTTAAGCCACCGGGTCCGGGACACGAACCGCGGTCGACTACGTGGGAGTCCAGCGACATAGCCATCACGCTAACTGCTGGTTCCCCCTAAAGGTTTTTGAAAGTAAGACAGTGTTAGTTTTTTCTCCCTTCACAAACTGCAAATGTTAACAGGTATCCTGGTGTTGGGAACTGAGCTTAAATGTTTTCCTTACTGGGACCAGCAGGTGGTGTAATGGTTAGGGGCACTGGACACCCACATGGCTGACCAGGGTTTGAGTCCTAGACCTGGCAGCTTGCTTTCTCACTTTCCCATTCTCTCTCTTTCTCACTCTGTCCCTCTCTGGTGAAATTAAAAAAAAAAAAATTAAACAAAATAATTCTTTAAAATGTTTTCCCTATCAGTATGTTGCTAGACAGATGGCGTGTGCGTGTGTGTGTTTTAGTATGACACCCGAGTATTACGCAAAATATTGAAAATCAGTTCGTGTCCAAAATCCCACCGAGCATTCCTCGCCAGTCAAGCGCTCCTGCAGAGCAAGGTCCAGGCTTGGGGCTGGAAGTTCTGACTCCAAAGCCAGTTCTCTCTCTCTCCCCGGAGCTTCAGATCCTTCTAGCAAGCAGCTCAACAGGAGGCAGACAAGACTCTGCCATCTGGGCTGCAGGGCTGCAGCAGACAGACTGGCGGCAGGGTCACGTGACGCGGAGGGAGGCGTCATGTGACCAAGCTCTTGCCCGGGCCGGCCTAGGTGTGCTTACTTGCAGGGATAAGGGACCAGGCAGACGCCTGACTGACGGTCAGCACACCGAGGTGGGGGCAGTGGCGGGAAGTGGGTGGCTGGGTGGGTGGGTGTCTCTCCATGTCGCGTTAGCCTGAAAACGAATTTCTCAGGCGACCAGAATGACAGTGCTTGTGGGTGTTGGAAACACTTGGATTTTGATTTACTAGTATGGAGAAGTACATTCTAATGGAAAAATTAAGTTTGATATGTTTGTTTTGAAAGTACTATTGGGGGAGTTGAGGAGTGTTGCATCTCAATAGCACTGGTTACTTTGAACAAATAAAAGCTTTCTGTAGTTGCTTCCATAAGAACGTTTGATACCATGGTATTTTATTTCCTCTAAATTTGAGAACAGGTTTTTGTTTGTTTGTTTGTTTTGTTTTTTGCTATAGGGCACATGGTGCTCACAAGACAGAAAGCTAGAAATCACTGGGGTGGGGGGAGAGGGGGTTGGCCACGGAGCAATCCTTTCGCTTCCATTCTCCTCTTGGATCTTGGGCACCCACGCACACACGCCCCGTGTGAGTTTTAAGCCGCTGGGGGTAGGACTTAAACTGCTTTCGACTACGTGGGAGTCCAGCGATGAACACATTACGGCATCTGCAGGTCCTCTCGAGAACAGTTTTTCTAAATATTGGGGAAATTTTTCATCATTACTCAGTCAGAACTTGTGTTAAACTCATGTATGTAAATACCAGTCTGGGTTTTTGTTTTTCATCTTTGTGAATGTATACATAAAATATATGTAAATAAATTGTCCTCTGCTCTTGAAACCTTCACCAAGACAAAAACTGTGGGTAAGCTCAGATTTATGAGATGGCATCATTCAGAGCAACCTCAGAATAAGAAGTTGCTTCAATTTAAACTGAAAGTTTTCATGAAGCCATAACCTTTCAAATGAAATAATGATTTTGTAATTGGGCAGTCTAAATTCGATACCTTTTTATTTATTTTATTTTTTAACATTTTTAAATTTCATTTTCTCTTTTACATTCAATCACATTGTTTAGTTAACAAACTGAATATTTCAACTTGGAGACTCCTCAAATATCTACAGATAGAACTAAATTGTATAACTTTAAAGCAGCCATATCAGTATCTGTATCTATCTATCGACATATAAATGCAGTTACTTGTATGCAGAGTTTCTTGAAAGGAAACATTTTACTATTACCAACAAACTCCCCTCCCACATGGAAAAAAACAGACAAATCCCAGTGTTAGTTAAGTGGACATTTTAATCTTCTAGTGAATTTTCCTTTACAAAAAGTTAAAATCTTTATGCTATATTGACTAAAAGGGCATTATTCATGAAGTGTCTAGGATTTGGCTCATGGAAACCTAATTAGACAGTTAAAGATGTTAGCAGTTTAGGACTTGCTGGCATAAATAGGTGAACAAATCTGTGATCTAAACTACTGACCTGCATGTTTCTTTTCTTTACCCCAACTCATTCCTTACATGTAGGCTCAATCTTTTCAGTATTTTGGTTACTCATTCAGCAAAAGCGAAGAAAAGCAATAACTGTAATGATCAGAATGTTATCCAACTTTACATTGTTTACTGTATTGTAAATACTGGTGAACAGTGGTCGATAGTTTTATATTCCTTTTTTTAAAAAAGATGAAGGAAACGAATGATAAAGACATTAAGTACCTCTACCAAAGTTGCACAAGTGGCAATGTCTGTATTCAAACTTTGGTCTGCCAGGCTCTGAAGTCTGGGTAGCCCCTACTCTACTCTGCAACCTCCCTATAGAAAGTCCTTCCAGCGGGACCAGCAGTTAGCATAATGGCTATGTCGCTGGACTCCCATGTAGTTGACCGCAGTTCATGTTCTGGACTCAGTGGCTTAAAACTCACGCCGGGCGTGTGTGCGTGCGTGCCCAAGATCCCGAGAGGAGAATGGAGGAGAAGGGATTGCGGCGTGGCCAACCCCCTGGGGGGTGATTTCTAGCTTTCTGTCTGTCTCTGTCTGGCAAGCGCACGCGCCCTATAGCAAAAACCTCTTAAAAAAAAAAAAAAAAGAAAGTACTTCCAGGGATCAGATCCTGGTTACTCTATTCTAAGCAACCACGAGGCCATCATTAGGTAACTAATGTAATACAGAGTCTAGTATCATGCACTATTGGTAATAACAGGCAGTGGTAACAGAGATGATTTTCTTTTCCTAGGGTTCAGACATACTGCTCTGGCATCAGTCACCAGGGACTTTGATTCAGGAAATCTGAATTCTAATTTGCACTCTAGGTTAAGAATTTTGCGGTTGAGTTGTCAGGTTCAGAAAGCCACATTTTTTCTAAAACCTTCAAGGGAAAAGAGCTAATGTCTGTGGGGCAGTTGGACTTTCAAGGGAAACTTTATTCCCAAATCTAATGTTCAGCTAAGAAGAAGATAAAAGCTAGGTTTATTAGTCTTTAGCTTCTCTGATAAAAACGATAGCCAGACTTCCAGTTTCAGTTCTGACCATGAAGGCCTTGGAAATCATTTCTCCTATTCTTACAACTAGAAAAAAAAATCTGAATAAACTGAGAATCAATTACTTTTCTTAGCCCCATTAGAAATCTGATGTCACATGGCATAACTACTCCAGATTATGAAGAAAAGACAAATTTGAAGAATCACACCCTGTCTGTCCTTAAATATAGCAGAAAACTGTTGAAGACCTAAGCAGGTAAGAGCACTTAAATGATAATTTTTGACAATTGCTGGAGACTGAATATGAAATACTATGACAGTGAGAACCCCCCCCCAGTGATCTGCAGTCATAAGCAATTTTACCTCTAGGAACCCCACCAGATTCTTGCCCTGAAAATCTCAGAAATCTCTACTCATGGTCTGGCAATGGGAGGGCACTGTACTCTTGTGAAATACACCCAGATCATTCTTCATAACAAGAGCCTACTCTGCAGTAATACTTTATCAGAGCCTTATCCTAGCTGAGGACTCATCCTACTCCAGCCCTTTCTAGGCTTACAGTCTCATATAAAGGAAAGAAAGAACTGAAAAACACTTGTGAAGTTCACAACCTAGGGCACAGACCCACAAAAAACTGTAATTTAATCATAGGATTATAGAACGTTTCCTCTCTTCCACATTTTCACACCATACTAACAAGGCTCCAGTATAGAAACAGTGCATAACAGCTAAAAGAGTTGCAAGATGTACACTATATGCGAAGAATTACTTAGAGAAGCCCAAAGTTAGGAGGGAAGACAAAAACAATGACACTAGAGGAATTTAAAGTCTCTGGCACCTACAGCTTCAACAAATACCAAGCACAGCACAATTCCTAACCAGCTTAACATAAAACTGGTTTTTTTTTTTTTGAGAGGTTTTTGCTATAGTGCGCGTGTGCTCGCCAGACAGACAGAGAGAGACATAGAGACAGAAAGCGAGAGATCACCCCCCAGGGGGGGTGGTCATGCCACAATCCCTTCTCCTCCATTCTCCTCTCGGGATCTTGGGCACGCACGCACACGTGCCCGGCGTGAGTTTTAAGCCACCGGGTCCGGGATGCGAACTGCGGTCGACTGTGTGGGAGTCCAGTGACATAGCCATTACGCTAACTGCTGGTCCCCCATAAAACTGTTGAGGAAAGGTCTATTTACCTTAGTTTCTCTTAACCAATACATCATATCCAGCTTTCTACACAAAATTACAAGGAATACTAAAAGTTAGTTAAAAAAAAAAAAAGAAAAACATTCTGATGATATGAAGCAAACATCAGAACTAGATTCAGATATAATAAAGATGTTGACTTATCAGAGAATTCAAAATAATGATGATTATGTTAATCGCTCTAATAAAGTAGACAACATACAGGAACAGATAGGTAATGTAAGCAGACGTACAGAATCAAAAGGAAGTAATAGAAATAAAAAACATTGGAATAGAATGAAGGATATCCTTGATGGGCACATTAATGGCCTAGACATAGTACAGGAAAGAATCAGTGAGGTTGAAGGTAGATCAGGAGAAAGTTCCCAAATGAAATAAAAACAGAGTAGGGAGAAGTAGGAAATAGAACAGTGCAGGCCCTGTAGCTTAGTGGTTAAGGGAGTTGGATCCCTTGTTCTTTGAACGTGGCTGACCACTGTTCAAGTCCTGCCCCAGAGGCTTGAGAGAGATGCCAGGTCCATGCATGCTTCCAAATCCTGACCAGATGGAGAAGTGGAGGAGAAGGGATTACTATGTGACCATTCCCCACTGAGGGATGCTTTCTCCCTCTCCCTCTCTTTTTGTTCTCTATCTCTTTCTGGGGAATACTTGTGCTTTCCAGCAGAGAAAAAAAAAAGGAGAACATTTAAGAACTGTAGAGACATTTTTAAACATATGATACGTGAATACTTGGAATAACAGAAGGAAGAGAGTAAATTTGGAGCAGAAGTATCTGAAGTGGTAACTGAGAATTTTACAAAATTAATGACAGATACCAAGCTGCAGATTCATGAATTTTAGAAAATACCAAGAAGGATAAATAAAAAAAAGTTTACAACTTCAACTTAGGCATTTCATATTCAAGCTGCAGAAAGACAAAGAGAAAATACTGAAACAAAACAAAATGGAAAAAGAATTACAATGGCCTTCTCAGAACTCATATAAGCAAGAAGAGATTAGAGTGAAATAATAAAAATACTGAAAGAAGAAAACACATCAGCCTAGACTTTTATGATCAGTGAAATTATCCTTCAAAAATAAAGGATTAATGTCTTAGTTAAACAAAAACTGGGACCAGCATATGGCATAACGGTTACATCGCTAGACTGCCACACAGTCAACTGTGGTTTAAGTCTCGGATTCAGAGGCTTTAAACTCATGCATGTGTGTCCAAAATCCTGAGAGAAGAAGGAATTGCAGCATGACCATCCCCCTGTGTGATGATTTCTTGCTTTCTGTCTCTCTGTCGAGCACACACACCCTATAGCAAAAACTTCTCTACAAATAAATAAATAAATAAATAAATAAATAAATAAATAATAACTGAGGATAGTCATTGCCAGTAGACCTGCCCTGCATGAAATGCTGGAAAGTTCTTGAGGTCAGCAGGTGGTGTAGTGGTTAAGGTGTTGTACCCCCACATGCCCGAGCTCAGTTAGAGTTGCAGACCTGGCAGCTTTAAACTCAAGCCAGATGTATGTGTGTGCATACCCAAAATCTCACAAGGAGAATGGATTATGGTGTGGCATGCCCCCTGGGAGCTGATTTCTCATTTTCTCTCTCTGTCTCCCTCTTTGGGTGAGCACATGTGCCATATAGCAAAAATATCTCTAACAACAACAAAAAGTTATTCAAAGAGAAAGTACAATAATATAAGTCAGAAATTTATATCTACATAAAGAAAGGTAAAAACTTGGAGAAGAAATTAATGAACACATGCTTGCTAGTCCTCATCCTTCTATCATTCTTGCCCACCTTAGTGTGGTAACAACCATTCTCACATATGTTGCCCAGGTATGGTTTGACCAAACCAGGAAGAAAGAACTTTCTTGCTCTGAAACCACTTTCTATTAATGTAACTGCTAAAATCATGTGAAGATCTCACCTTAAAATTTTGTATTTTTAAATACATAATTCTATTTCCTGTTCTTATAAGTGAATTCTAGCTCTGTAGAATGTGAACAATATACCATCATAATTCTCATTAGGGTCCTTTAGAAAAAACAAATACACATAGTCACAAATCTAAACTAAAATTTTTGCTAATCATATATATTCTCATTAAAAAATAGTTAATCAATAAAGACTATATATAGGCAAAAGGAGCAGATCCTTCTTTACCATACACACTCCATCTTCTTCAGGGCTAATCAATTAATAGTTGGTGTGGACACAGTCCACATTTAGTTACTATGTACACACACACACACACACACACACACACACACACTCACAAAGCACATTGAGGAAAAAAGGGATCATAGATTTTATTCTACAGTTTGCATTTTCAGTTAACTTTGTTTTTGGAGTTACTTCTACTTCCATAGATATGAAATTACTTCACTCTTTTTTATATCACAGTATGGTAGAACAGTACTTTATAAAATAAATGCACTACTCTTAGTTTAATCTTTTCTCTGTAGATGACCATTTAGATGATTTACAATTAGTTGCTGCCAGAAACGCTGCATTTAATGCGTGCCCTTGTAGATATATATTTAAAGTCTTGTACTTGAGAAAGGAAATTTACATCAAAATCTGTAGGCCAATGTTCTTTGCAATTAAGACACTGCATTAAAGTTGTAATACTATTAAACTTAAATAAAAGGACAAAAACAACAAGAACAAGCATGTGTTAAGAATAATATAATGTAAAATTATTAATTAAAAAGCCAGGTGACGAACAAAACTTTCACTCATGTTTCAATATGACTAGTGTCATCTAAGACACATTAATTGGTGTGTCAGATTGAGAAACTCCTAAAAAGAATACAAATAACCATGTAAAATATAGTTTTTCTTTTTTTGTTGTTTTTTTTTGTTTTGTCTCCCACCCCACCCCCACCACCCCCGGCTTCTTTGTGCCCTGTATTTGAAAACGATGAGGTACTGGTAACATTTTGTTGTTTTTGTTTGGTTTCTTTAGAAAGAATTTTTTGCTATAGGGCACATGTGCTCACTGGAGAGACAGAGATAGAAAGCAAGAAATCACCCCACAGGGGGGATGGCAATGCTGAAATCCCTCCTCCTCCATTCTCCTCTTGGGATTTTGGGCATGCACACATGCACCTGGCATGAGTTTAAGCCCCCAGGTCAAGGACTTGAACCTCCATGGACTACTTGGGAATCCAGCGATAAACACCATCTGCTGATCCCACATTTCTAATTTGTATGTACTTCAGGCATTGGTTCACAGCCTTTGTATTCCTCTCCTTTCTTTCATTCATTGAAAAGCCCTGCAGAGAGTGACTCCTGTGTAGCAGACTCTGTCTGGGCTGAACCCTGGGGTCACAGGCAACAAAGATAAAAATACATTGGCATATTAGCATTGATCTACAAGGAACAGAAGATCTCAAAGGATTGTCATGACTCAGTGGCCTCTCAACTTCTTCAACCACTGACTGACTACTTTGCCTACTGTGTGCTGAGGAGACAGCAGTGAGACCAAAAGGGAGCCCTTCCTTCATGGAACTTTCAAGCTAATGCAAATTCCCCAACCCATGGAAGAGAATAAAAAATGTATATATTCAGTGGAAAGGAGTATATTCATTCATAGAAAGGATGTAGGGCTGAGAGAAAGGAGGCACTGAGAAGAGCAGCTACGCTCTGCCTTAAGGAACTTAATAGGTAGTCTCCCTTCCTGACTGAACAGTGGAAGAAGAGCCTGGACCAGCTCTACCTAGTGCCAGACACTTGGCTTTGAGGCAGCAGAAGAGGATTCCATGACACCCCGCAGGTCCTGACAGGGAAAGGCCCTCTGTCAGACAACCTTTAGGACATGGCAATGACAGAGTTACCATTTGGAATGAGCAAGCAGTGGAGCAGAAAGAACGGCTCTTGGAGCTGACCAGCGATTTCTTTCCTAGGGTTAGAAGTCTAGGTCTGTCTTCTTTCAGAAGGGCAGAGGCGAGGTCCTTATAGGAGCCCCCAGCCCAGGTCCCCTAAGAGCTCAGGTCTTTCCTGCCCGGCCTAGCTCCATGAACACTGGAAGAGAACATGGCAGGACCACCCTAGAGCCCAGGGAAGGATGGCCTGAAGTCGCTTCCCGCCTTCCTACCTGCAGCCCTGACAATCCCACTCCCCTTATCATTAAGGAAAGACACCAAGCAGGAGAGAGGAGGAGTGGGGACAGGTACTCAACAGTGTGGGTACAGACACACCAGGGGCGGGCTGGTATCCATCCGCGGCTCCCTCCAGTGCAATTGTTCCCGACCTCCCGATCCTGCCCCGGGGTTGGGGTCCCATATAGTGTAGCTGCTCCAGAACCGTGGTGGTGGTCGTTTGGTCAGGGTCAGCGCGGCCCTGCCAAGGCGGCTGGAGCTCAGAGGCCCCCCAAGCTGGAGCTGGTGCTGGCCCCGCCCACCTCGGGGTCCGGAACTGCGGTGGGCCTGGGAGGGGGCGTCGAGCCCATTCGTGCGGTATCCCTCCGCCCCCTTCCCGACACCCTCGAGGCCAGTGGATTTTGCCGCATCCTGCGCAATCCCTGCCCAGTTTGGCGCAGAGGCGTGGGGAGCTGGACGCCTCTTTGCAGATTCTGATCAGACAGAAGGCGGGG
>NW_006204021.1:90823-104291 GCF_000334495.1 Tupaia belangeri chinensis | reverse complement strand
ATAGAGACAGAAAGCGAGAAATCACCCCCCAGGGGGGATGGTCACGCAGCAATCCCTTCTCCTCCATTCTCCTCTCGGGATCTTGGGCACGCACGCACACTGCGTGAGTTTTAAGCCACCGGGTCCGGGACGCGAATTGCGGTCGACTACGTGGGAGTCCAGCGACATAGCCATTACGCTGACTGCTGGCTCCTAGAATGTTTGAGGTCAATCTGCCTCTTCAATTTGTAGTTCTGGAAACCCAGACTCCAGCTCTAGCTATGGCTTCACAGCCCATCTTATTTTGGTATAGAAGCAGTCCTACAGAAGATACGGTGTTTATGGTAATACAGATCTGATGGTTATCATATTATATTTGGAAGACTTCACTTACTTAGTTCCTGATATTCAAAAACCAGATGTTGTAATCCAAATTGTGGGAATCTTTCCATTAACTTGATACTTTTCTACTGTTGTGAACATATTCTCTTGGTGTTTTGCTGAATGCTCTTCCTTCTTTCTGTAGAATGTGACTCTTCTTTTCTGGGAAGCATAGCATCTCCTGAGGAGTCTCGCTGTGTGGACAGGCTGGTATATGTGGTGAATGAGGTAAGAAATAGGTATGCATGGGGAAGAAAAGAGTTCATACAAAGGTGATGTTGAAATAATAGTTCTCATTATCTTCCCTGCCTGCTATCTAAATACAGTTCCCTATGTTCCTCTGCCTATTCCTATACTTTACACTTTTTGTTCAGGGAAAAGGGATATTGTCTTTGATAATCAGACAGCTTGCAGATCTTGAAGGGATGGCAGGAGCATCATTGGGAAGGAGCAGACAAGTGGGAGGCATTTAATATGGCCTTGAATATACGAAAGCATATGTTATAACCCTGTCATGAGTGTTTGAACATCATGGTCTCTTCCATTTTCTTTCCTCTGCTTTTCTTTCTCTCCATGATCTGTCCCTTTCTAGGTTCTTATAGTGATCTGTAGGTAGTTCTTCATATGGATGTTAATTAAGAGGACAGAAACTATTCATTTGGATCTAAAATAGGTGTGAATGTGAGTATTCACGTTGCTTTAAGGTGGAGTGTGGCTATGGAGGTGAGACCAGATTGCATCTTGGAGCCATTGTTTTCCAACTTTTCAGACACCTCTGCTCTCCCATTTGTGTGCAGTAATGGGAGTGGAATGAGTTGGGATTATGCCTATAGAGTAGCTGGTACACTTGAGGGGGGCAAAAAAATGGGGAGGGAAGTAATGAAGAGGAGCAAAGGGGTCAGAAGTGGTCTATAACCAAAGCCCTGTAATTACAATGGCTACTATTGTGTGACCAGAGTACAAGCCTTTCAACCAAATACTCATTCTGATCCTATCCGTAATTTTGTCCTTTGGTCTGCATGTAAACTGACTATAGGGTTTATCAACCTTGAAGGCAAAGAAAGAGGAGAAAATTGAATGTCAGTATAGGTTGGTGTGATGCTTATCTGGATAGACTATAGAGTCTAGTGGTATATGCCAACATGAGTCTAAAGGGGCCGGGTGCTCTTTAGCCTCTCTCACTTTCAGCATCCTTATTCCTGTTTGATGCAGCAGAAGGAATGATAGTTCTTGGGCAGGACCTTGCTGGGCATCAGTGGGAGTGTGCAAGGGATAAAATGAGGTAGCACATTTTTCTAGTAATCCACTTCTTGTTTCATATAATTTGTCTCTACTCTCATATGTCCTTTCATGTGGGTGTCCATAATGAAAAGCACAGCTGGAGAAGACTCAAAGTCCATTTTTTTGTTTCTCCCTCAAGGTCTATCTCCAGTGGTGGCTGTGGTGGCCTTGGATTGGCTAAAGATCATCACCTTCAACAGGTCTGCATTCAGGAACCATCATCCTCTCCCAGTCTGGCTATACTTCTGCCCTGTTTGTATCAGTGATAAAGCGTGTTTAGAAAAGGGATTTTGTGACTGCTGAACTCAAAATCGACTCTATCTTTTCATTTTCTTATCAAGTTTACCCTTGATCCAGTGAAAGACTATTAAGACATCGACCTAGGACACGTGGAGAACCAAGGCCAAGACTGAACAGGGCTATATAATTGGGTTTAACCATGACTAGGTCTAAGGGTAAGAATAGAGCCCAGGTCAAAACTGAGAAAAGGGCTGGTGTACAGGCTAAAACTGGAGCAGAGTGGGAGGCTACTGCCGTAGTCAGACCTACACCTAAGACCCAAGCCAAAGGAAAAGCCAAGGCAGGGTCTAAGACAGATGCAGTGGCAGAGATGAAGACAATGTCTAAGAACAGAGCAGTTGCTGAGACAAAGGAAGGAGCACTATCAGGATCTAAGGCTGTGGTCAAAGCCAGGAAAGATATTGGTCGCAAGTCTCAGAATGAGGCCACTAGCTCCACACGTAAAAATGAGGCTAGTACTGAGGCCTGCCTGTGTGCTGGGGAAGAAACCACTGCTAATCCCTGTTTCTGGAATGGAGGAGAGGCTGGTAATCGTTTCAGTGCTAAGGGTGAAGGTAAACCTGATACTGGTGCTCAGGTCTGTGCAGAGGAACTGGAACCTGCAGCTGGGGTCAGCTACAAGTCTAAGTCAGGGGCTGAGGAAGAGGAAGAAGAAAATGTTATCGGCAACTGGTTTTGGGAAGGAGATGATACCAGTTTTGACCCTAATCCTAAACCTGTGAGTAGGATTGTTAAGCCCCAGCCTGTGTATGAAATTAATGAAAAAAACAGGCCCAAGGATTGGTCTGAAGTAACTATCTGGCCCAAAGCCCCTGCTGTAACTCCAGCTGTGTTAGGATTTAGATCCCAGGTCCCATGTGAAACAAGTCCTTCATATATTGTTCTGGGCTCAGTTGAGGAAAATACCCATTCTTTGCCTGTGACAGAAGCCTGCTCTTCTGGGAGCACTCTCTCATGCTCACAGCCTATCTCTGAGTACCCATTTGGTTCTGACACTTGTGTCCAGACCATACAGGAGATTAGACGCCAAATCAGGATCAGAGAGATGAATGGGATTAAACCATTTGCTTGCCCTTGTAAAATGGAATGCTGCATGGGTTCTGAGGAATTTGAAAAACTTGTTAGCTTACTTGAGTCGACTAGTGACCCGCTCATTCATAAAATAGCACAGATTGCAATGGGTATCCATAATGTTCATCCATTTGCTCAAGAATTCATTAATGAAGTGGGTGTAGTGACACTTATTGAAAGCTTGCTCAGTTTTCCTTCTACCGAAATGAGAAAAAAGACTGTAATTACTCTGAATCCTCCTTCTGAGAATGAAAGACAACGTAAGGTTGAATTACATGTTAAGCATATGTGTAAAGAAACCATTTCTTTTCCCTTAAACTCACCTGGACAGCAGTCTGGATTAAAGATACTAGGGCAACTGACTACTGAATCTGTCCATCACTATATTGTTGCCAGTTACTTTTCAGAGCTTTTCAATTTGCTGTCCCAGGGAAATTGTAAAACCAGAAATCTTGTTTTGAAAGTACTTTTGAATATGTCTGAAAATCCAACTGCAGCCAGAGATATGATCGATATGAAGGCATTGGCAGCGTTAAAACTCATCTTTAACCAGAAAGAGGCAAAAGCCAATCTTGTTAGTGCTGTGGCCATATTTATTAACATAAAGGAGCATATCAGAAAAGGCTCAATTGTTGTTGTTGATCACTTGAGTTATAATACACTCATGGGCATTTTCCGTGAAGTTAAAGGGATTATTGAAGCAATGTGAAGTAAGCCAGAAATAAAAGAGTGCATTTTGAACAATCTCCATACTCTTAACAGGATGTATATTCCCTGAGAGTCTTACATAATATTTTGGTTATTATAGTGTGCACATTATACATTGCATCTTTAACGTGATGTTACCTGTGACAGGCTTTAGGTTTAAGCTACGCTACTTTGGAGTTATCAGATGAATATTATATCTTGAAATGTAAACATCTGTTGACTTTTCAGTTGTCTAAATTGGAAGATTTTTAGCATTTTTCTTAGTAAGATTGTGAACCAGTTCATCATAAGTAACTACGTTGTTCATTAGTATATGCTTAGACCCATTTATGGTTTTAAATGGTAAGAAAAGAAGATATCCTTAATTTCTAATCTAGTTAAAGAAATGAGTCATATATAAAGATAAGTAACAGTAATTAGAATGTGTGTTGCATACACAGTATGTAAAGGAGGCAAGGGTCACCATAGGCTGTTTAATTTCCATATTTTAGCTGCATCAGACCCTCAGTCTATAACACAGATATTTTGTGCTGATCCTGTTAGCTAGGCTGTCATATTTGTATTAGGACTCATTATTCTGGTTATCCTCAATGAAAGTTAGGTTAAATACCATTTCCTAGGTTCCCTTAGCAGGTGGGTGTCATAGCTCTTTTGTATAATAGCAGAACTCATCTTACTTTACTACCTTATCGTCCTCCTCCACTTTTTTAGTTGGTGGACTTGAACTTCAAAACTCACAGATTGTTTGGTAATTGCTTAATTTTGCAGTGGATGATGTCACTGTCAGGTGTTGTAGTTCTTAACTTCCTTCATATACACATGTCCATTAAGCATTTGGCTATACCTGAATGGAGGTCAGGAGAAAAGTCTGAAATGAATGTATGACACTTAACTGGCATTGTTCTGGGAAACTATGTATTCAAAATTGTTGAATGAATAAAGTAAATTTGGAATCATTAGCAAATGATACTTCCTATGTATCCTTCAATCTTTTTCTGTCATATGTACCTTTCCCCCCCCAAAGAGCTGGAATCATTTTGTACATTGTTTCATATCCTCCATTTACAAAAATAGTTGCAGGGCTAGCCCCAGAGTGCAGTGGTTAAGCACTGTCTATCAGAAGCCGGATCCCACATGGCTGACTGTAGTTCAAATCCCAGCAGCTTGGAAAACATGTCAGGTTCATGTGACTGAGTCCCCAAAATCCTGACAGGGTCGAGGGAGGATAGGGATTGCAGCATGACTATGCCCTATTTGGGGATTCCTCTCCTCTCCTCTCCTCTCCTCTCCTCTCCTTTCCTCTCCTCTCCTCATTTCCCTTCTCACACATGGACACACACACACCTTCAGTTATATAAAAAAATAAAGGTAGTTCCTTTTTTCTTACTAGTAGGCAGACCCAGTTTCTGCATTTGTACCAGCTAAAACTGTAACAGAATAGTAAACTTGGGAAATTTAGACCCAGAATTGCAGTTTCAACAACAAAAAACGGGAAAGCTAAAAGGCTACTAAGGGGCCAGCAGGTGGTGTGGTGGTTAAGGCACTGGACTCCAACTTGGTTGACTGTGGTTTGAGACCCAGTGACTTGAAAATCACTCCAGGTGCATGTGCATGCCTGCCCAAAATCCCAAAAGGAGAATAGACCGGAAGATATTGCAACATGGCCATCCCCTTTCCCCAGGAGTATTTTTCACTTTCTCTCTCTCTCTGTCTCTCTCTCTCTTGAGCACAGATGCTCTCTGACCAAAAAATAAATAAATAAATAAATGTTAATATTACTTACTCCACCCAGAAAGCGAGAAATCACCCCCCAGGGGGGATGGTCACGCAGCAATCCCTTCTCCTCCATTCTCCTCTCGGGATCTTGGGCACGCACGCACACTGCGTGAGTTTTAAGCCACCGGGTCCGGGACGCGAATTGCGGTCGACTACGTGGGAGTCCAGCGACATAGCCATTACGCTGACTGCTGGCTCCTAGAATGTTTGAGGTCAATCTGCCTCTTCAATTTGTAGTTCTGGAAACCCAGACTCCAGCTCTAGCTATGGCTTCACAGCCCATCTTATTTTGGTATAGAAGCAGTCCTACAGAAGATACGGTGTTTATGGTAATACAGATCTGATGGTTATCATATTATATTTGGAAGACTTCACTTACTTAGTTCCTGATATTCAAAAACCAGATGTTGTAATCCAAATTGTGGGAATCTTTCCATTAACTTGATACTTTTCTACTGTTGTGAACATATTCTCTTGGTGTTTTGCTGAATGCTCTTCCTTCTTTCTGTAGAATGTGACTCTTCTTTTCTGGGAAGCATAGCATCTCCTGAGGAGTCTCGCTGTGTGGACAGGCTGGTATATGTGGTGAATGAGGTAAGAAATAGGTATGCATGGGGAAGAAAAGAGTTCATACAAAGGTGATGTTGAAATAATAGTTCTCATTATCTTCCCTGCCTGCTATCTAAATACAGTTCCCTATGTTCCTCTGCCTATTCCTATACTTTACACTTTTTGTTCAGGGAAAAGGGATATTGTCTTTGATAATCAGACAGCTTGCAGATCTTGAAGGGATGGCAGGAGCATCATTGGGAAGGAGCAGACAAGTGGGAGGCATTTAATATGGCCTTGAATATACGAAAGCATATGTTATAACCCTGTCATGAGTGTTTGAACATCATGGTCTCTTCCATTTTCTTTCCTCTGCTTTTCTTTCTCTCCATGATCTGTCCCTTTCTAGGTTCTTATAGTGATCTGTAGGTAGTTCTTCATATGGATGTTAATTAAGAGGACAGAAACTATTCATTTGGATCTAAAATAGGTGTGAATGTGAGTATTCACGTTGCTTTAAGGTGGAGTGTGGCTATGGAGGTGAGACCAGATTGCATCTTGGAGCCATTGTTTTCCAACTTTTCAGACACCTCTGCTCTCCCATTTGTGTGCAGTAATGGGAGTGGAATGAGTTGGGATTATGCCTATAGAGTAGCTGGTACACTTGAGGGGGGCAAAAAAATGGGGAGGGAAGTAATGAAGAGGAGCAAAGGGGTCAGAAGTGGTCTATAACCAAAGCCCTGTAATTACAATGGCTACTATTGTGTGACCAGAGTACAAGCCTTTCTACCAAATACTCATTCTGATCCTATCCGTAATTTTGTCCTTTGGTCTGCATGTAAACTGACTATAGGGTTTATCAACCTTGAAGGCAAAGAAAGAGGAGAAAATTGAATGTCAGTATAGGTTGGTGTGATGCTTATCTGGATAGACTATAGAGTCTAGTGGTATATGCCAACATGAGTCTAAAGGGGCCGGGTGCTCTTTAGCCTCTCTCACTTTCAGCATCCTTATTCCTGTTTGATGCAGCAGAAGGAATGATAGTTCTTGGGCAGGACCTTGCTGGGCATCAGTGGGAGTGTGCAAGGGATAAAATGAGGTAGCACATTTTTCTAGTAATCCACTTCTTGTTTCATATAATTTGTCTCTACTCTCATATGTCCTTTCATGTGGGTGTCCATAATGAAAAGCACAGCTGGAGAAGACTCAAAGTCCATTTTTTTGTTTCTCCCTCAAGGTCTATCTCCAGTGGTGGCTGTGGTGGCCTTGGATTGGCTAAAGATCATCACCTTCAACAGGTCTGCATTCAGGAACCATCATCCTCTCCCAGTCTGGCTATACTTCTGCCCTGTTTGTATCAGTGATAAAGCGTGTTTAGAAAAGGGATTTTGTGACTGCTGAACTCAAAATCGACTCTATCTTTTCATTTTCTTATCAAGTTTACCCTTGATCCAGTGAAAGACTATTAAGACATCGACCTAGGACACGTGGAGAACCAAGGCCAAGACTGAACAGGGCTATATAATTGGGTTTAACCATGACTAGGTCTAAGGGTAAGAATAGAGCCCAGGTCAAAACTGAGAAAAGGGCTGGTGTACAGGCTAAAACTGGAGCAGAGAGGGAGGCTACTGCCGTAGTCAGACCTACACCTAAGACCCAAGCCAAAGGAAAAGCCAAGGCAGGGTCTAAGACAGATGCAGTGGCAGAGATGAAGACAATGTCTAAGAACAGAGCAGTTGCTGAGACAAAGGAAGGAGCACTATCAGGATCTAAGGCTGTGGTCAAAGCCAGGAAAGATATTGGTCGCAAGTCTCAGAATGAGGCCACTAGCTCCACACGTAAAAATGAGGCTAGTACTGAGGCCTGCCTGTGTGCTGGGGAAGAAACCACTGCTAATCCCTGTTTCTGGAATGGAGGAGAGGCTGGTAATCGTTTCAGTGCTAAGGGTGAAGGTAAACCTGATACTGGTGCTCAGGTCTGTGCAGAGGAACTGGAACCTGCAGCTGGGGTCAGCTACAAGTCTAAGTCAGGGGCTGAGGAAGAGGAAGAAGAAAATGTTATCGGCAACTGGTTTTGGGAAGGAGATGATACCAGTTTTGACCCTAATCCTAAACCTGTGAGTAGGATTGTTAAGCCCCAGCCTGTGTATGAAATTAATGAAAAAAACAGGCCCAAGGATTGGTCTGAAGTAACTATCTGGCCCAAAGCCCCTGCTGTAACTCCAGCTGTGTTAGGATTTAGATCCCAGGTCCCATGTGAAACAAGTCCTTCATATATTGTTCTGGGCTCAGTTGAGGAAAATACCCATTCTTTGCCTGTGACAGAAGCCTGCTCTTCTGGGAGCACTCTCTCATGCTCACAGCCTATCTCTGAGTACCCATTTGGTTCTGACACTTGTGTCCAGACCATACAGGAGATTAGACGCCAAATCAGGATCAGAGAGATGAATGGGATTAAACCATTTGCTTGCCCTTGTAAAATGGAATGCTGCATGGGTTCTGAGGAATTTGAAAAACTTGTTAGCTTACTTGAGTCGACTAGTGACCCGCTCATTCATAAAATAGCACAGATTGCAATGGGTATCCATAATGTTCATCCATTTGCTCAAGAATTCATTAATGAAGTGGGTGTAGTGACACTTATTGAAAGCTTGCTCAGTTTTCCTTCTACCGAAATGAGAAAAAAGACTGTAATTACTCTGAATCCTCCTTCTGAGAATGAAAGACAACGTAAGGTTGAATTACATGTTAAGCATATGTGTAAAGAAACCATTTCTTTTCCCTTAAACTCACCTGGACAGCAGTCTGGATTAAAGATACTAGGGCAACTGACTACTGAATCTGTCCATCACTATATTGTTGCCAGTTACTTTTCAGAGCTTTTCAATTTGCTGTCCCAGGGAAATTGTAAAACCAGAAATCTTGTTTTGAAAGTACTTTTGAATATGTCTGAAAATCCAACTGCAGCCAGAGATATGATCGATATGAAGGCATTGGCAGCGTTAAAACTCATCTTTAACCAGAAAGAGGCAAAAGCCAATCTTGTTAGTGCTGTGGCCATATTTATTAACATAAAGGAGCATATCAGAAAAGGCTCAATTGTTGTTGTTGATCACTTGAGTTATAATACACTCATGGGCATTTTCCGTGAAGTTAAAGGGATTATTGAAGCAATGTGAAGTAAGCCAGAAATAAAAGAGTGCATTTTGAACAATCTCCATACTCTTAACAGGATGTATATTCCCTGAGAGTCTTACATAATATTTTGGTTATTATAGTGTGCACATTATACATTGCATCTTTAACGTGATGTTACCTGTGACAGGCTTTAGGTTTAAGCTACGCTACTTTGGAGTTATCAGATGAATATTATATCTTGAACTGTAAACATCTGTTGACTTTTCAGTTGTCTAAATTGGAAGATTTTTAGCATTTTTCTTAGTAAGATTGTGAACCAGTTCATCATAAGTAACTACGTTGTTCATTAGTATATGCTTAGACCCATTTATGGTTTTAAATGGTAAGAAAAGAAGATATCCTTAATTTCTAATCTAGTTAAAGAAATGAGTCATATATAAAGATAAGTAACAGTAATTAGAATGTGTGTTGCATACACAGTATGTAAAGGAGGCAAGGGTCACCATAGGCTGTTTAATTTCCATATTTTAGCTGCATCAGACCCTCAGTCTATAACACAGATATTTTGTGCTGATCCTGTTAGCTAGGCTGTCATATTTGTATTAGGACTCATTATTCTGGTTATCCTCAATGAAAGTTAGGTTAAATACCATTTCCTAGGTTCCCTTAGCAGGTGGGTGGCATAGCTCTTTTGTATAATAGCAGAACTCATCTTACTTTACTACCTTATCGTCCTCCTCCACTTTTTTAGTTGGTGGACTTGAACTTCAAAACTCACAGATTGTTTGGTAATTGCTTAATTTTGCAGTGGATGATGTCACTGTCAGGTGTTGTAGTTCTTAACTTCCTTCATATACACATGTCCATTAAGCATTTGGCTATACCTGAATGGAGGTCAGGAGAAAAGTCTGAAATGAATGTATGACACTTAACTGGCATTGTTCTGGGAAACTATGTATTCAAAATTGTTGAATGAATAAAGTAAATTTGGAATCATTAGCAAATGATACTTCCTATGTATCCTTCAATCTTTTTCTGTCATATGTACCTTTCCCCCCCCAGAGAGCTGGAATCATTTTTTACATTGTTTCATATTGACACTTAACTGGCATTGTTCTGGGAAACTATGTATTCAAAATTGTTGAATGAATAAAGTAAATTTGGAATCATTAGCAAATGATACTTCCTATGTATCCTTCAATCTTTTTCTGTCATATGTACCTTTCCCCCCCCAGAGAGCTGGAATCATTTTTTACATTGTTTCATATCCTCCATTTACAAAAATAGTTGCAGGGCTAGCCCCAGAGTGCAGTGGTTAAGCACTGTCTATCAGAAGCCGGATCCCACATGGCTGACTGTAGTTCAAATCCCAGTGTGGGAGTCCAGCATCCTTAACCACCACACCACCTAATGGCCTCACTGAGTAATTATCTTAATTTTTCTTCAAGGATTCATTTCTGGTTCCTTTTCCTTTCCTCTCCTTTCCTCTCCTCTCGTCTCCTCTCCTCTCCTCTCCTCTCCTCTCCTCTCCTTTCCTCTCCTCTCCTCATTTCCCTTCTCACACATGGACACACACACACCTTCAGTTATATAAAAAAATAAAGGTAGTTCCTTTTTTCTTACTAGTAGAAAGACCCAGTTTCTGCATTTGTACCAGCTAAAACTGTAACAGAATAGTAAACTTGGGAAATTTAGACCCAGAATTGCAGTTTCAACAACAAAAAACGGGAAAGCTAAAAGGCTACTAAGGGGCCAGCAGGTGGTGTGGTGGTTAAGGCACTGGACTCCAACTTGGTTGACTGTGGTTTGAGACCCAGTGACTTGAAAATCACTCCAGGTGCATGTGCATGCCTGCCCAAAATCCCAAAAGGAGAATAGACCGGAAGATATTGCAACATGGCCATCCCCTTTCCCCAGGAGTATTTTTCACTTTCTCTCTCTCTCTGTCTCTCTCTCTCTTGAGCACATTCACTCTAGGTGAAAATCTTTAAAAAAGAGAAAGAGGGAACCAGCAGTTAGCATAATGGCTATGTCGCTGGACTACCACATAGTCGACCACGGTTCGTGTTCCGGACCTGGTGGCTTAAAACTCATGCAGGGCGCGTGTGCGTGCGTGCCCAAGATCCCGAGAGGAGAATGGAGGAGAAGGGATTGCGGCGTGACCATCCCCCCTGGGGGGTGATTTCTCCCTTTCTGTCTCTATGTCTCTCTCTGTCTGTCTGGCGAGTGCACGCGCCCTACAGTGAAAATCTCTCCAAAAAAAAATAAATAAAATTTAAAAAAAAAAAAGAGAAAGAGAGGCTGCCATCTCAATGTTCAAGATAGTGATTCCTGAAAGTCTATGGTCCAGAAAGCATTCCCAGGACTTTAGGTCTATGGCTGAGTTCTCTTAAGAATCACAGTAGGAATTACAAACCCTGGTTTGAACTGAATAGACTGTATTTCTGTGTGAAAATATTGGGTTATATGCTCCGAGATTTTCAGACAGTTAAACAAGATTGTATTGTGTAAACACTATTTGTACCTTGCTATCTCTCCCAACTAACTGTATATTGTAACTTCTTTCCACGTTAATAAACTACAACATTTTAAAATCACTTAATGCTTTTCCTACGTTAATTGGTGTATAGTGTCATTTTTCATTGTATATCTCTTAGTATATAATATGCACAAAAGTCTTCTATTGAAAAAATAGGAATGTATTATGCAATCCATCTTTTCTCTCTTAATAATTTTGCCAATTTAGTATTATGAAATCTATCACGTCTTTTATTTAATAGCTTTACTGAGATATGCATTAAGCTGCATATTATAAGTTTGCAATTTGTTAAGTTTTGACATGTATACACACATGAAACCATAACCACAATCAAAATAGTAAATGTATCCATGACCCCTTGACCCCCAGAAACTTCTTAATGCCCTTTTGTGATCACTTCCTCCCACTTCTCCCTGTGCCTTCCTAGGCAATCACTGAACCACTGAGCTACTTTTTTTTTTTTTTTTTTTGGAGAGATTTTCACTGTAGGGCGCGTGCGCTCGCCAGACAGACAGAGACAGAGAGACAGAAAGCGAGAAATCACCCCCAGGGGGGATGGTCACGCCGCAATCCCTTCTCCTCCATTCTCCTCTCGGGATCTTGGGCATGCACGCACACGCGCCCGGCGTGAGATTTAAGCCACCGGGTCCGAGACGCGAACCGCGGTCGACTACGTGGGAGTCCAGCGACATAGCCATTACGCTAACTGCTGGTTCCCAATCACCCAGCTTTTGAAACTTGAGCCAAGTGAAATAATTTTATCTCAGATTTAAAATTTGAAGTTACTCATAGTCATTTCCCTTTACTCCCATTTATTCCCACTTTAGAGCTTATGGGATGCCTCCAGTGAAATAATATGGGTTTTAAGCTCAATAAATATTTAGTTATTAGCGAATGAAAGAATGAACCATTGTATATCAAAGAAATGCTAGTAATCCTTGGATTTTTGTCTCTCAGGGAAGAAGCAGGAGGATGGAATTCTGGTGCAATGTGACTGAACATGCATTATCTGAGGAACTCTTCATTGATGACTATGAGATGGGTCCAGAAATTTCCTATGAATATGTTAACATAGTGAGCAAACCAGGAACAACCACTGGGTAAATGTCATACTTTGCTTCTCAGATGTGATTTATCACAGAACTCATCAGGAAGTTTCAGAAACACCTGTCTGTTCACCATGAGTAACTGATTTTGAGTCTGCTTGGAGGCATAATATTGACAGCTTTTGTGATATAATGAAACACTCAAAAATGTAGAGAACTTTCTGTCTTTAAAACTTTGAACTCAAAGCTTATCAGAGATATATGCTTCCTTCATATAGATGTCTGTGTTCTCATTAGGAAAAATCATTTATCTTTGAGTTCAAAGTTTTGTTTTGTTTTGTTTTGTTTTGTTTTTGGAGAGGTTTTTGCCATAGGGCACATGCGCTCACCAGCCAGACAGAGAGAGACAGAGAGACAGAAAGTGAGAAATCACTGCCCCCCAGGGGGGATGGCCACACCACAATCCCTTCTCCTCCATTCTCCTCTCGGGATCTTGGGCACGCACACACACGCTCCCAGTGTGAGTTTTAAGCCACCAGGTCTGGGACTCAAACCACGGTCAACTACGTGAGAGTCCAGTGACATAGCTATTACGCTAACTGCTGGTCCCTGAGTTCAAAGTTTTAAAGACAGGAAGTTCTCTACATTTTTGGGTGTTTCATTATTTCACAAAACAAAGATAAATGTATTTTTGTAATGCT
>NW_006204021.1:85095-90792 GCF_000334495.1 Tupaia belangeri chinensis | reverse complement strand
TCCCTACCTTTAAGTCTCAGCCATCCCCTACTGCTGTGTCTCAACACTTAAAAGGTCATTAAAGTCCAAGTACAAGACATTATCTGGGCAAGTTTTCTCATTTGTCCCTCAGGGCAGCTCTGTAAAGATGGTATGGTTAGTTCCATCTCACAGATTAACAAACTCAGGCTTACAGATCTAAGTCACATCTTTAGGTAAAAGACACAATTGGAATAAAGTTTCATTTTTTGCCTTTTCTAGAGGACACTGAACAGCCTCCCTTTTAGAAGATGAGACGTCAGGGCTTGAGAAATGTTTAGATTAGACTTCCCCTGAATTGTGGTCACACAGGTCCTCACTCAATGATCCCTCTTAGTGATGAAGATGACAGAGGAGTTTGAAATCTCACCCTTTATTCCAAGAGACCTGAGTGAGTGTAGGGCCACATGAGATGGTCGATCCCTGAAGGGGTGAGTAGGATCAGGCAGAATCTCAGATGTTGACCTTGGGAAAGAAAGGGAATATGTACAAAATACTTTAAGTCAATGTACTTTATATTTCATCTCCTTTAATACTAACGGATATTGAGTGTCCCATAATTATTAGCACTTTACAGATCAGGGTACTGACTTTAGGGGAATTTAAATAAATCAGGGAATCACTTTTTCATCTCCTCAACACTTGATTCTGAATTATTCTAAAGGTTTTTTCCATTTTAAATGTCTTCCTCCTAGGCTTTGAATGATCTGATCTCTCTAGGAGTTGTTATTATAAGTCTCAATATTACTGAAATTGAGGAACAAATTCTCAGTACAAAAAATACTAAGGATTGTGTGATCTCTGGCAAGAATAATTGCAAATTGCACTTGAGATATTGGGTTAGTATCCATTCTTTGTAAAACAAACTAATAAAGAGATTTGCAAATAATTTTAGCAGAGAATTCACATAAAAATATATGCAAATGAGATGAATTCCCATTTTATTTTTGCTTTTTTAATAAAAAGGAATAAATCTTGTAAAAAGTAATGTTAAAGTGGTTTGTTTAATATGGCACCAATTCTGCTTGAAAATTGCACACCTGGACTACATGTTTTGTGATTGTTTTTTAAATTTTAAGTCATTTATATTAAAGCAATTACACTTACCATGGCTCTAAATTTATATCACATTCTTTTTTTTATTTTTAAAGTTTTTCTATAGGGTGCATGCCTTCACTAGAGAGAGACAGACAAGAGAGAGAGCAGTAAAGTGAGAAATCATCCCCCAAACCACAATCTTTTCTCCTCCATTCTCTTTTCAGAATTTTGGGCATGCACCCACATGCACATGGTGTGATTTTCAAGGCACCAAATTGAAGACTTGAACCATGCACTTGGCCAGGTGGGATCCAGCCACTTTAACCACCATACCACCTGCTGGCTAGTCACATTCTTTTAATTAATCTTTTTTTTTTTAATATGGAATGCTTCACAAATTTGTGTATCATACTTGCACAGGGGCCATGCTAATCTTTGTATTATTCCAATTTTAGTATATGTGCTGCTGAAGCAGGCACTAATTAATCTTTTTCTTCATCAGTGTAGGTTGAGGTGTCCGCACTGTAGACAGGATCTTTCCAGAGAGCAGGATATTCACCCTCGTTTTATTATAACCCTGTGTAGGCTGTCGAGACCTTTTCTCACCCACTCTCAGTCACCTCCTTTCAGGGTACTATGGACATAGCTTCCCAGGCCCCACTCCATTGCCCTCATCCTTTCTCAGTTATCTTCTGCCTACCCTGTGCTACCCTATGTCAGCAAACCAGCTGACACAAGGTAGCTCTAATTGCCAAGGCAAGTTAGAGCTACCTGGTGTTTTATCATTTGCATACCTGGACTACATGTTTTGTGATTTTTAAAAAAATTTTAAGTCATTTATTTTAATAGAAAATTTTCAAAAAACTGTTCTTAAATTCATTTTAAGTTAACATATGCAAACACACTGAAGGTCACACACTCACATTTGCATTTTAAAAAGAAACAAAAAAGGACGAGCAGGTGGTGTAGTGGTTAAGGTGCTGGACATTCCCACATGGCCAACCATGGTTCATGTCCTGTACCTGGTGGCTTGCTTTCTCACTTTTCCTCTCTCTCTCTCTTTCTCTCCAGTCAAATGAAAATAAATGAATGAATGACTAAAATTAAATAGATAATTCTTTTTAAAAAAAGGAAACAAAAAGTGAGAGAGGAATCAAGCTTTGTATCACTCAAGGAGGTCATAGTGCAATCCAGTGCTTCATCACTGGAGCACCTCATGTGGATTGGGATAAAGAAGAATAAAAATGGTACATGTTTTTGGTCTTATGTGTCTATCAGGCTTTCTTTTTCTTTCTTTTTCTTTCTTTTTTCCTTTTATTTTTAGCAACAATTAAAATTATTCTAAAGATTCATAAACTGAATTTTTGTGGTTTTTTTTGTTTGTGTTTTTGGGTGATGAAACTAATTTGTTCTTTATTTCATGATTTGTTTCATTTGGGGGGTGGTTAGGATCATTGACGTGTCCCATAAATGTCTTGCCTCTCTATTTTCCTCCTTAATTTCTTTCCTTACATTCTCCCCTTCCTCCCACTCTCTTTCCATATTATCTCCAGTATCTATAACCATTTTCAATGCTTATATGTCCTCTAATTTCTCAGTTTCCACCATAGAGTGTGGAGAGTTGGTATATGTTAAATGGAGGCATACAATATTTCTCTTTCATAGCCTGGCTTGATTCACTTAGCAGTAAATCTTCCATTTTTGTCCACTTTCTATCAAATGCCAGGGTCTTGTTTCTTTTATGGCAGAGTAGTATTCCGTAGAGTATATGTGCCACACTTTTCCAATCCATTCATCTATTCATGAACATTTGGGTTGGTTCCATGTCTTAGCAATTGTGAATAATGCTGCAATAAACATAGATGTGCAAGCACTTTTTTGACTGAGTGTTCTCCTGTTCTTTGGGTAGATATCCAGGAGTGGAACTGTTGGGTCATATGGTAGTTCTATTTGTAGGTCTTTGAAGAACCTCCATATTGTTCTCCACAGTGGCTGGGCCCATTTATACTCCTACCAGCAGTGTAAGAGGGTTCCCCTTTCACCACATCCCTGCCAGCATTTATTATTTATTTAGTTATTTTTTAATCTTCTCCATTCTGAATGAGGTTAGATGGTATTTCATTGTGGTTTTGATCTGTCTCCCTTCTGATGAAGGATGTTGTGCATTTTTTTTCATATGCTTTTTGGCTGTTCATATGTCTGGAGAGTTGTTTATTCAACTCCTTTTGCCATCACTTAATTGGGTTAATCAATTTTTTTTTTTAGATAAGCCACTTGAATACCTTGTGAATTCTGATTCAGTCCCTTATCTGAGGCATAGTTTACAAAAATCTTTTCCCATTCTGAGAGTTGTTGATTCACACTAATTACTGTGTCTTTTACCATGAAGAAACTTCTTAATATGATATAATTCCACTTGTCCATTTTGGGGATTATTGCCTGTGCTTTGGTGGTCTTATTTAAGAAGTCTTTGCTGGGCAGACACCAGGACTCCAAGATGGTGTTAGTTGTACCAGGGAAGTAGAAAAAACTCATGGATGTCAAACTTGGGGAGCTGGCAAGCTAGATATTGATGCGGGATTTTACCCCTAAAGGCATTGCTGGAGCATTTCAGAGAGGTTACTACTAGTATTACAACAGGTACATCAACATGAAGAAAAGGGGTGTTGCTGAGGTTTCTATGGTGCTGGCTGCTTATGTGTTCTTCAGCTACTGCCTTTCTTACAAGGAACTCAAACATGAATGGTGACGCAAGTACCACTAAAGAGGGCCAGCATGGAGAGCACACACTGAACCAGATCTTCATCTCCTTGACTTAGCACCCCTCCAAAGAAACTTGCTGAGTTCTTTCATATCCCAGTTGAGAATTCACACCTAATAACAGATGCCTGGTATATGAACTAAAAAAATAAACAAAAATAAAAGAAAAAAAGAAAGGAAGAAAGAAAGAAAAAGAAAAAGAGAAGTCTTTGCCTACCCCAGTGTCTCTCAGAGTTTCCCGTGTTTTCCACCAGTAATTGTATAGTTTGAGATCTTAGGTTTAGATCTTTGATAGACTTTGAGTTGATTTTTGTTAATGGTGACAGATAGGGGTTCAGATTCATCTTCCTACACGTTGATACCCAGTTTTTCCAGTACCATTTGCCAAAGACGTTTTTCCTTTTCCCATTGGATTGACTGGTACCTTTTGTCAAAAATCAGTTGGCTGTATATTTTGGGGTTTGAGTTTTTGTTTTGGTTTTAGGTTTGTTTTTTTTTCCCCATAGGATACATGTTCTCACCAGAGAGAGATAGAGATAGAGAGAAGGAAAATGTGAAGTCATGTCACCCTTAGGGGTAGATGGCCAAGCTGCAATCCCTTCTCCATTCTCCTCTAGGGATTTTTGGCACACATGTACATACACCCGATGTGATTATCATGCCCGCTGGGTCCGGGACTAATTGTGGAGTGAGCTAAGTGGGGTCCAGTGCCTTAACCACTGTGCCACCTGCTGGCCCCCATAAACTGAATTTTAATGGAGGTTATTGTATTTACCCCTTGCATACACGTCTTTGTTGAGAAGTTTGATAATAATAGTATGTTGGTGCCACCTATTGACAGAAGCCTGTACTACAGCTTGAACATCTCAGAGCAGGAAAAGGAGGGGCTATGGCTCAAGCCCACCAGAAGGAGCTTAATGCAAGTCTGGATAGAAACAGAGACATTCCAACTGTGTTGGATTACTGATGGCTTCAAGGCAAAAAGTTGAGCCTCTTAATATGCTGAAGAGAAAGATATATGTGAAAGGAACAAGATTTTCTTAGTTTGTATGCTTTGAGACCTCTTGAAATAAAACTGGAGAAATAAAATGAGTTTAGGACATTTATTATCCATATAATCACCTTTGCCCTTACTATGACCATATTTCTGCGTAAATACATTTCCATGATAACATTTTAAATTACTTTGTAATACAATTTCAATATTTTTATATGGACCCAGTGTTTCATCTTATCATGCTACAAACTTGATTTCACTGGTACTCTCATGATGAAAATTTACTTACTTTACCATAGTTTCTATTACAAACAATAGTATACTTAAACTCTTGCTCATTTACAAGTATCTTGGTCACCATATCATTGTGAGTTGATTTATAAATTTTTAAAAATTTTAAAGAGATTTTTGCCTTAGGGCATCCCCCAGGGGGATGGCCACACTGCAACCCCTTCTCCTCCATTCTCCTCCTGGGATCTTGGGCATGCACGCCCACATGCCCAGTGTGAGTTTCAAGACACTAAGTCCAAGACTCAAACCATGGTCAACCATGTGGGAGTCCAGCAATGTAACCACTACACCATCTGCTGGCCCCCCCAAATTTAAATATCTTTATTAACATAAAAATTGTACATATTTGTAAGGGTACATTTTCATTTTTCTGTACAAGAACACAATGTGTAATAATTAAATAAGGATAATGTGTATACACATAATCTGAATCATTTGTCCTTACTGATGCTGGGAACCTTCACAATCCTCCCTTTAGTTACTTTGAGATATACAGCAAGTTGTTGCCATCTACATACTCCCCACTGTATTTTACAACAGGAAAAATAGTTCCTCCTATCTATCTGCAGTTTTGTTTCCATTAATCGGCATTC
>NW_006204021.1:79808-85064 GCF_000334495.1 Tupaia belangeri chinensis | reverse complement strand
CTTCTCTACCCATCTTTGTCATCCTTCCCAGCCTGTAACAATCATTCTTCATCTCTCTACCTCTATAAGGTCATTTTTTTTGGGTTCAATTTCCACATATGAGGGATAACATATGGTATATCTCCTTCTGTGTCCAGATTATTTATGAGTTTTTGAAAGTGGTCTTTCAAAACCCCAGCCATTTGGACCAGTTGATGGCCTAACAGTTACATCACAGGATTCCCACATGGTCAACTGCACTTCAAGTCTTGGACCCAGTGGCTTAAATTCACACTTGGCACATAAACATGAGTGTCTAGGGTCCCAAAAGGAGAATGGAGGAGAGGGGATTGCAGCATGGCCAGTCTCCCTGGGGGGTAATTTCTTGCCTTCTGTCTCTCTGTCTCTTCCGCAAGCTCATGGTCCCTATAACTAAAATCTCTCTCTCTCAGAAAAAGAACCTACCCATAAAATTATATGCTAATATAATTGTTTTAAAACAATTTCAGCAACTTATACATCTAGATTTCTTATTTTAGTTTTTCTTTTTGGTGAGTGAAGAAGGTTTGATTTTAAAAAGTTCCTTATAGTCCTTTGAAAGAATATAAGTCTGTTTAATGTATTAAAAAGGAAGAATAATACAGCCTAGTCACTGTGGCACAGAGGCAACACAAGTGTCCTGCAAGGCTGGAAGCTATATAGTCAAATACAGGTTCAAATCCCAGATCATCCTGAAAACACACCAAATACATCCATGGGTACCCAGGGTCCTGAGATGCTTGAGGCCTGAAGAAATGGGATGGTAGGATGAAAAGAGTCTGTTGAGCATGCTTCTCTCTCATACATGTGTGTATGTGCACATACTCTAACATAAGGAGAAATATTAATTTATATTCTTAACACATAATTATGAAAGTGTACAATTCTCAACACATTAACTATAATGGAATCATTGCTGGGACTAGTGAGGGCACAGTGGCTAAGGTGCTGGATTCCCATGTGGCCAACCACAGTTCGAATCCCAGACCTGGTGGCTTACTTTCTCACTTTCTCTATCTCTGTGTCTCCCTGGTGAGCATGCATGACCTATAGCAAATTTAAAAATAATAAGAAGAAATAAAATTGGGACCAGTAGTTGGCATATTGGCTATGTCGCTGGACTCCCATGTAGTCAACTGCAGTTCAAGACCCAGACCCAGTGGCTTAAACTCATGCCAGGTGCATGTGCGTGTGTGCCCAAGATCCTGAGAGGTGAATGGACGAGAAGGGATTGCGGTGTGGCCAGCTTCCCCTGGGGGTGTGTGTGTGTGTGATTTTTCACTTTCTGTCTCTCTGTCTCTGTCTTTACAGCAAGCACACACACCCTATAGAGAAACCTCTCAAAAAATAATAAATAAAATTAAATCAGTCTTAAAAAAATAATGCTGACATGGTGTTACAGAGCTCCTGGTGTCTTTTGTAGGTCAACTCTCAAGTCACTGACACAGTTGGAAGATGTGAAAGTAAGTATACGTGGACTTTTGCATGCAAGGGTAACACAAGGTAGCGTGTGGTGGTGGGGTTGAGGGAAAAGGTCATTATATGGAGGAACACATGACAGAATCAGCAGGCCTGGAATGCAGATATGGTTCTATACTGAAGGAGCTGGAAATATGTAACTCTGGTGTATTAACTATTTTGAATGAAAGGCACTTAGAAAACATCCAGTACAAGATCATTCTGATCTCTTTTTTGTTTTTCAAAAGCAGGAGGTGAAATTCCCATGTGAAAAACACACTCCCTGTACCAAAGGAATAACATTCTTATCTTCAAGGACAAGATGTTGAAACTGAAAGAATTTCTTTCAGACCTTGTTGAAATAACTTATCTTTTAAGCCTAGCACATAATTTACTTGCTTCTTTACAACTTATTATTCTTTGTCCAGTTCAGTATGTAAGTAACTGACTCTGCTTCTTTGGGCCTTCATTTCTTTTAAAACTTGTATTAAATCCATTTGTATACCTTCCTTCTGTTAATCTGTCTTTTGTCAATAAAATTCTTGGGACCAAATGAAAAGGAGCCCTGAAGAGTAGTCAAACTTCCTTACAATATACATTCATGTTCATATGAAATATATGCTTTGAGGCCTTTGTATGAAAAATTTTGGTCATTACTATGGTACAATAGATGACCAGGCAAATATATTTTAACAACTTTATTACAATATGATTTATAGACAATGAAATTCATGTATTTTAAGGGTACAATCTGAGAGAGAGAGAGAGAGAGAGAGAGAGATTTTTTGGCCACAGGATGCCCACACTGCAATCCCTTCTCCTCCATGCTCTTCTTGGGATTTAGGGCATGCATACACATGCACCCAGTGTGTTTTTCAGGCCAAGTTCAGGACTCGAACTTCAGAGTCAATCATGTGGGATCCAATGCCTTAACTACCACATCACCTGTGGGCCCAAATTTTATTTGCTTATTTTAAAAGCTTCTTTCTTTTCTTTTCATTCTTTCTTTCTCCTATTTCTTTCTTCTTTCTTCCATGAGCTAGAGCAAAGAGACAGAGAGAGGCAACTCAGCAGGGACTTCACATCACAATCTACCTCCAGCCACAGTCATCCCCAGATCGTTGTGCCCACTGTACTCTGTGTGTTAAGAAAGGTCTTCACGTGTGAACTCAGAACCTTGCCATCTGGGCCAGCCTTGCAGGGTATTGGGTTACCTGTGTGCCATGGACTGGCTCCCTAAATTTGATGAATTTTAGATGCTTCTATCTCCTTAGAAAGTCTCATTATGCTTGAAATGCACCCATCCCATAATGCACCCATCCCAAACCCTAGGTAATCACAGATATGCTTTTGAAGTCTCTGGATTTGCCTATTCTGGGCATGTTATATGAATGACATCATTGTACAGCATTTGGTCTTTGGAGTCTGTCTTCTTTCACTTGGTATGATATGTTCAAGATTCATCCACGTTGTAGTATGTGTTAGAATTTAATTCCTTTTAATGAGTGAAAAACATTCCAGTCTCTGGCTGTCTGTCTCTCTGTCTCACGATCTTTCTCCCTTTAAATTTTTAAACTTAAAAAAAAAAATTGTTCAAGCACCTCTCCTCAGCTTGGGCTTTTTCTTTCACTTGTTAATTTCAGAAGCCATTTTAAAGCTGAGGTGTGTCCTGGTGTGTTCAGGGAAGCCATGCTCTAAACCCACCTCCTAGACTCCCAAAATACTCAGACAAGGTAGGACGACCTCCGTCTTTTCTTTGTCTCTGGCTGGCTGTCTCTCTGTCCATCTCATGCTCTCTCTCCTTTTCTGTCTCACACACTCTCTCCCTTAAAATTTTAAAACTTTTTAAAAAAAATTGTTCAAGCACTTCTCCTCAGCCTGGACCTTTCCTTTCACTTGTTAATTTTAGAAGCCATTTCAAAGTCGAGGTGTGTCTGGGCAATTTTCATTTTTTGCTCTTTTTTGATAGTATTTTCCATTTTTTTCCTTTTTGCTTATGTTTTTTAATCTTACTTTCTTACTCTAAGCTTCACTCTACAAACACTTAATGTCTACATAGGTCTAGGTGCACAGTAGCCAAGCATCTGAATCCTTTTAGACTCATTGAAATCCTCAATACTTATTGAACCTCTTTCTTTAACAAAGAAATTTCTTTTTATATATCTGAACTCCTAATCTTACTGTTGATACCACATTGCTAAGCACTGTGGAGGAGAGATTTTTGTCACAGAATGACCAGAAACATCCGCAGAGACACAAGAAACATGAGAAACCAAGAAAATATCTCTCCCCTAAGGGAAAAGAACAATCCCTCATCATCCACAGACAGTACAGTAGAATTCATGGAAATGTCTGATAAAGACTTCAGAATATTCATATTGACAAAACTAAATGAGATGCAAGAACTGAGAGATAATGAACTTCAGAAGATGCAAGAGAAAAGAGACAATGAGTTCTAGGAGGTGTTGAAGTTCTTTTATATGATCTGAAAGAGGAAATACACACCATGAAAAAGAATCAAATTGAAGCTATTAGAGATGAAGGCCGCCCTTCAAGAAATCAAAACATCCCTCGAAAGTATTAAAAGCAGATTAGTCCACGCAGAAAATCAAATCTCGTATGTTGAAGGTAAAACCTCTGATCTAGAAAAAACAACCAAAAAAACAGAGAAAATAACCCCCAAAAATGAGAATACTATACGAGAAATACTAGACAGTATTAAGCGCCCAAACATTCGGATAACTGGTATCCCAGAAGGTAAGGAAACTAATAAAGGCATTGATAATCTATTCCATGAAATCTTGGAAGAAAACTTTCCAAATCTAGTGAGGTATTCAAATATCCAGACCCAAGATATACAAAGGACCCCTAATAGAATCAACCCAAGAAGATCGTCTCCAAAGCACATCATGGTCAGACTGGTCAAATCTACAGACAAAGACAAGGTACTAAAATTGGCAAGAGAGAAACGTCAGGTTACCTATAAAGGTTATCCTATCAGGCTAACCTCAGACCTCTCATCAGAAACAATGCAAGCAAGGAAAGAATGGGAACATATATTCAAAGTGTTAAGTGAAAAACAGTTTCAACCAAGAATACTATCCCCAGCAAGTTATCTTTCATATGGAAAGAAAGAATAAAAACATTTTCAGATAAACAAGACTTGAAAGAATTTGCCAGTAGTAGACCCCTCTTCAAGAAGTTTTGAATGTAACTCCCAGGATTTAAATGGAAAGATTGGACCATAGCAACACTGCATATTCAACAGAAGAGAGTCTGAACATAAGACGAACTGGCAAAATAGAATTTTATGACTTTTGAGTAAAACATTACTGCTTTTTTTACTATGCTTTGTTTTCCCAATTTAAACAGTTTACTTTCTTTACAGTTGTTGATAGGTGTAGCAATATGTTGAAGTATTTTCCTTGTTTGTTTCTTTAAATGGAAACAAAATTTTCTTCCTTCCTGATCCCTCTGGAATTTGAAAATATTTGGGGGTATTCTTATTTTGTGGGAGAAGGGTTATTTGCATAAGTTCAATAATGCTTGTTGCATTGATTCAGAAATTAGAAATACTCATTATTGGACAGGACTTTGACTGGAATATCATATCTGAAGATTAATTAGAAAACTGGGGCCTGCGCGGCCGGCAGGCCAGGGCTCTGTTCCGCGTTCTGCAGCCCGGGCCGCCTGGGGCTCTGTTCCGCGTTCTGCAGCCCGGGCAGCCCGACCCCGCTGCCTCTCAGGCGCTGGGTGCGTCCTGCGCTCGGGCCGCGCGGC
>NW_006204021.1:78128-78486 GCF_000334495.1 Tupaia belangeri chinensis | reverse complement strand
ATTGAGCCAATGCACAGTGTATTTTGGATGGAAAATTCATTTGTGTGTTGTGATCGTGTATAGTGAATTAATGTAGAGAATGAATAAATTAAAAAAAATAGATTAATTAGAAAACTATGGAACTAAGGTGGATCTCAATCAAGCTCAAAGAAGCTCTTAGAGAGATGGCCTGGCACCATAAATAGTTCTGCCTGGCAGAGAGGATTAGAGAAGATTAGAAAAAAAATATAACAAAATAACCTGGACATTTCCAGCCCAGCATTGTAATCAGTAGAGATTACAAAAGAGCAACCACACCAGAGGATTATCTTGAGAAAGACTTTGAAGGAAGGAAAAGAGACTAATCTTTGCTTGCAGG
>NW_006204021.1:68164-77973 GCF_000334495.1 Tupaia belangeri chinensis | reverse complement strand
GACATATATTGTTTACCTATTCATTCATAGTTGATGGTCATTTGGCTGGTTTCTACCATTTGGCTTTTATGGATAATGATGCTATTTACATTCATGCACAAGTTTCTATATATACATATGTTTTCATTTTTCTTGGGTATGTGCCTAGTGATAAAATTTCTGTGTCATATGGTAGTTCTCTACCTGTTTGGGGAACATCCATACTGTTTTCATGACCTATTCATTCATAGTTGATGGTCATTTGGCTGGTTTCTACCATTTGGCTTTTATGGATAATGATGCTATTTACATTCATGCACAAGTTTCTATATATACATATGTTTTCATTTTTCTTGGGTATGTGCCTAGTGATAAAATTTCTGTGTCATATGGTAGTTCTCTACCTGTTTGGGGAACATCCATACTGTTTTCATGACCCTGTCAGTCATGAAGAATGATTAGATTGAAGTTATGGACTAAAGAAAGAATATCAGATTTGAAGTGCTCTTCCTGTTGCATCCTATCAAGGAGTACATGATACCCACAAGAGGTCACTGGGGAGCCTAACTTTCATCACTTGGTTAAGGAGGAGTTTGCCACCTTTCTCCGATGTACAGTAAGTAAATATTTTCCAGTCACCTACTCTGTTCTTTAGAGTTGGGTTACTAAGTCAGGCTTGCCTGCAGAGGTTGGGAGAAGAATTAAGCTTCACCTCATGAAGGAAGGTAGCTACATATATTATATGGAATTATTTGATAAAGAAAGATTATTTGTCTCCTCTCATTCATTTCTTTATTAATTTACATATTTATTTACATTAGGATGGATTCATGCATCCTTATTTTATAGGTTATTCTACTGAATGGATGCATTCCCTAAAGAAACTTCAGCATCATGATTTCTGTGGAACAGCCTGGAATATAAATACCCAGGAAGATTAGAGCACTCAGATTCCTGACAAAGTCAGGATACAAAACTTTAGTGAAATTCTAAGCTCCACTACTGAGCAGACATTGATAATGTAGATTCCCTGATTTACTTAACCTCTACTCACCTCCATAAACTGATCCAAACTGTGGATTTAGCAGTACATTGTTTGAATAAAGGTTAAAATGAAAGGTGCTACAACTTGGAATACCACTGTTTTAAATTAGTACAAAAGACTTTAATATGTCATCTTCTAGATCATCTAGCCCAAAGAAAACACCTATTGTTCTAACTGGGTCCATCTGTCTTTCACTACAGTGAAAGGCAGTGAATTCGCATGGTCTCCATATTTCTGTTTCTTGGCCCTAGGAGGAGGATTTCACTTCCATCATCATTATCTTTATCATGATCTGTAAGAGAGATTTTTGAATGAACATCTATGGAGGAGGAGGTAACAGTCAGTCTTAAAGCTCTGTTGAGTCATTATCTACAGAAGAGATCTCTGGGGCTATGTATTGTTTCTCAGCCTTCCATCCTCACCTCCTAAGGAGACTTTTTTGAAATTTTTTTCCCTATTAACTCCTTACTGCCTAGAACATGAAATTGTAATATTATAGATATAGTGTTAACTGTTTATGTATTTTGGTCCTTTATAGTGCCACAAACCATACTGACATCTGACAGTCCTCTACCATCAAGAACCAATTTTAAATCCCTGTGGGGAGTTATTGTCCCTGTTGAGAATGTATGGAACATTGTAATAAGGGCAAAAGCTGGAACCCCATTCCTGCCTCTTACTTGATGTGTACCACTGAAATTTTCTTGTCAGCCTGCCCTTGGTTATCTGTAAAAGGAAATTCATGATTCTTACCTTAAAAACTGCTCTGTGGAGTAAATGAGAAAGCCTGTACCAAGTACATGGCCTGCAGTAGGACTTCAAAGGATGTTCATCCTGACCAATATTTCTCCTCTCAGAGAAGTGGTGACTGTTACCTAAACTAAACAGTATAACTGCCACACAAACCACCTGGAATTAGACCCTCAAGAAGTAGCACACGCTCATACCTACATTGAAAATCAAGCTTTAGGGCCATTTCTGTTTAGCAGAAGGTCTTTGGTGAGGGTTTTGGGGACAGAGATCATCAAACCATTTTCCTTAATTCCTTGCCATTTTTTTAATCTCCTTATTTTATCTTCTAGTTTGATATTGGAAAACTGGTTTTCCATTAACCCTAAATGAAGATAGAGAGCAGATAAAGAAGAGGAAGGAATCATAAGCCCTTGACCCTGATACTAGACCCATTATCACCTGCAGGACTCTGGAGTAGAATTTAATCTACATCACTGGCTTCTTCAAAGAGTTGTTGAGTGAGGACCTACAAGAGTGTAATACTACAAATGTGTAAAACTACACATTTTTTTTGAGAGATTTTCGCTATAGGGCACATGCGCTCGCCAGACAGATAGAGAGAGACATAGAGACAGAAAGCGAGAAATCAACCCCCAGGGGGGATGGTCACACCGCAATCCCTTCTCCTCCATTCTCCTCTCGGGATCTTGGGCACGCACGCACACGCGCCCGGCGTGAGTTTTAAGCCACCGGGTCCGGGATGCGAACCGCGGTCAACTACGTGGGAGTCCAGCGACATAGCCATTACGCTAACTGCTGGTTCCCTAAAACTACACATTTTTTAAGAGAGTTTTTTTTGCAATAGGGTGTGTGCACTTGTTGGAGAGACAGAGAAAAACAGAGAGACAGAAAGTGAGAAATCACACACCCCCCCCAGGGTAGATGGCCATGCCATAGTTCCTTCTCCTCCATTCTCCTCTTAGTATCTTGGGCATGCATATACATGCACCCGGCATGATTTTAAGTCACTGAGTCCAGGACTCAAACTGCAGTAGATGATGTGGGAGTGCAGAGATGTAATCTTTATGTTATATCTTGGTCCCCAAACTACACATTTTTAAGTCCTAGAAATATAATCATCAGTCAAGGAGACTATTGTTCTTAGTGGAGAATAAGAGTCAGAATCCTGTTCCTGGTCCTTACTGGATAACTGCAAACTTGATTTTAATTAATCTGTGAGTTAGATTTTGTTGTTTATAAAATAAAATGAGAACAATGAAGCCTTGAAACATTTTGAAATGTAGCTTTGATTATAATTCAAGTACAAAAAAGCCAACAGATCAGGAAAGGCCAGAAATTAAGAAGATAGTTTGTTACCCAGAGTTGTCAAGAGGAGGGACTCTCCTTGTCACACAAATCTGCACAGAGAAGCACCAGTTTATGTCAGGAGACAGAGGGAGCAGAAGGAAAACATGGCAAGATTCTTTATTTTGGTTTCCATGGAAATAACAGGCAAGGCAGGACATGTAGGTTTAGGATTGGCTACTTTGAATAATTTCTGCAGGCATGAGGTATAGGAGCTATTATGAGATATCTGGTTTTGACCCTGGGGTGATTAGGGCAAGAGATTATTGGTTTGCAGTGTAAAAGCCCAGTAGAGATAGTGTGGGAATAGGGGCTCTAGATTAGTTTATATGTGAAATGCAGGCTCGCAGGTGACTTGTCTGCTAGCTCTAGGACTCAATTACCTTTAGAAAGGAAGTCTCTTTTTTCTTTTTTTTTTTAAGTTTATTTATTACTTCTATTAGAGAGAAAGAGAGCCCGATACATAGGGAGGTAACACCTCCAACAAATTCTTCAGGCTACAATCTACCCCTAGACTTAGCCAGCACACATCACTGATGCATGTGCATCCAGCGTGTCCAGGGAGCTTCTGAGATGTGAACCTAGGACCTTTCCCATGTGGGTCCAATTGCATTACTACTGTGTTACCACTTCACCCCAGAAAGTCACTTTCTTGGACATGCATAGACAGGACTCCTTCAGTAGACATAGGCATTGCAGTTCTTGACCTTTGTGAATGTACCACCAATGCAACACTGCTGCATGGATAGGTCCTTCCCATTCTCGAGTTTATTAATAGGAAGCCCATGTGCCCGGACAACTAAGGTACATTTTCTAATATCATCTTTATAAACAACAAAGTCCATTACTTTTCTTATTCTTTGTTATATATCTTAGTTGTTTTTAAGCTAAGACTTGAGTTTGCAGGGCATTTGACCAGGAGAGGACTTAAAAATCCAACCATTCAGGAATAAGACCATGGGAATAGTTGGGGAGTCAGGGGGATACAGAAAGAGTAGTATTTCAGCCATGCAGTAAGACACAGTCTTGTGATCTTTCAGGGCACCTTCCAGAGTTTTTGATGCTAGAGAGCCTGGGCTAAACAATCCATTTCTCCATCCAGTCTCATGAATCACACATGTCATTCCTGTGATAGAGAAGGAATGAATGTGTAGATGGCTAAATATGTTTTATTCATGGATGCCTATCTACATGAAAAAATATATCAAAAATGGAGGATAAGAATTCCCCAGGAACACAAATTTATGGTTCAAATGACTAGATTCTACTTGCTAACTGTTACATCATTCTATGACTACTTCCCTGGAATAAATGTATATTTTAGAGGTTTTTGCTATAGGGCGCGTGTGCTCGGCAGAAAGACAGAGACAGACAGAGAGACAGAGAGACAGAAAGAAAGCAAGAAATCTCCCCCTGGGGTGCCCATGCCGCAATCCCTTCTCTTCCATTCTTCTCTTGGGATCTTGGGCACACATGCACATGTGCCCGGAGTGAGTTTAAGCCACCAGAGCCAGAATGACCAAAACCACAGACAAAGACAAGATAGACTGGCAAGAGAGAAACATCAAGGTACCTACAAAGGATATCCCATCAGGCTAACAGTGGGCCTCTCATCAGAAACAACGTGAGCAAGGAAAGAATGGGAAAATATATTCAAAGCGTTGAGTGAAAAACAATTTTATTCAAGAATATTATATCCAGCAAGACTATCCTTCATGTGAGAAGAGAAGAGAAGAGCATTCTCAGACAAACAAAACCTGAAAGAATTTACCAACACTAGACCGGCTCTCCAAGAAGTTCTGAAGGGAGTGCTATCCCAGGAAAACTAAAGCCAGACACACAGAAATAAGAGTTCTAAAACAACTAAGAAAATGGCCAGCTTAATGGTAGGGACAAGTCCAGTGTTGAACGTTATCTTCCAGAATTTAAACAGAAAGATGAGACCACAACAGAAGATAGAATACATCAGACTGAACTGGTGAAAAAGAATTTTATGACTATTGACTAAAACATTACTGATTTTCTTCTATACATGTTTTCCAAGATTTAAGGATTTTTGTCTTCTCTCGAGCTGTCGGTAGGTTCATGCACCTACTATTTGAATAGAATCCTGACCTGTTTCCCAGCTTTAAGTCTCAAGTAAAATTCTCTTAACATTTTTTAATCTTGATTTATTGAAGCTAAAACTGTTTTTCTTTAAATTAAAAAATAGATTAAAATGACCTATTTAATTACAACAGTAAGCTATATAGCATCAGCTAGGTGCTACTTTATAGTATATTCATTCTACTCACAGTTTCGGGCCTAAAGTCAGACATGTGTACACAGATATGTATGTATCAGCTAAACTTGCTATTGAAAGTAGTTAGATTAATTAAGATATTTTGTGAGTCGATAAAATGAGGGGAGTGGCAAGCAACTGTAGATACCAAAGACAGTGTGGGAGGAGGGTGAGAAATGGCAAAGGGTGATAAATGGGAGACTATATATAATCAAGAAATAGAAAATTATTTGTTGATGATAACATGTATGATTAAGCCACAATACAGTGTATTCGGGATGAGAAATTGCATTGTGTATGCTGTGGTAATGTTCAGTGAATGAATGTAAAATAAATAAATTTAAAATAAAAAAAATAAAAATAAGGGGCTGGCAGGTGGCATAGTGGTTAAGAGTGTGGGACTCTCACATGACCGACCATGGCTTGAGTCCCGGACCTGGCAGCTTGCTTTCTCACTTTCTCTTTCTCTCTCTGTCCCTCTCTGGTCAAATTAAAATAAATAAATAAGAAAAACTTTAAAAAATTAAAAAAACAATATTGCCCATAATCTCTGGCTTATATGTATGTAAGCCATGGTTTTTCCCTGTGCATACATACATATGAACAAAATGTAGAGATTTATCCTAATCAGTCTTTTTTATAACCAGATATTTTCAGTTAAAAATATTTATGACAGAGACTTCTGGTTAAGAAGTCTTCTGGCTTCTCATCTAACACAGGCAACATGATGTTCAAATGTTTCATGGAAGTTCGCCTGGTGGTCTACATTTCTTTTGGCCTTCACGCCGGAAAGTTGGTTACAACTGTAGATGTTATTGATCAGAACAGGGCTTTGGTTGATGGACCTTACACTTAGGTGAGGAGACAGGCCATGCCTTTCAAATGCATCCAGCTTGCTGACTTTATCCTCAAGTTCCCATATAGTGCAAGCCTGAAGTATGTCCAACAAGCCTGGCAGAAGGCAGATATCACTACAAAATGGACAATCACAAGTTGGGCCAAGAAGATTGAAACCAAAGAAAGGAAAGCCAACATGACAAAGTTTTATTGTTTTAAAGTCATGAAGGCAAAGAAAATGAGGAATAGATGAATCAAGAATGAAGTTAAGCAGCTTCAAAAGGCAGCTCTCCTGATAGGAGCTCCGTGGTCTCCCTCCCTCCCTCCACAGCGTCTCTCCAGTATGAGAGGTTCAAGAAAATTGCATTTCTTGCAGGCAGCTTAGAGCTCTTAAGCATATGACTGAACAGGTAGAATTCGTATCACCTTTTAAAATCTAGCCTTGGAAGTTACACAGTGTTTTTTTTCTGCTATATTTTATTAGTGCAGAGCCAAGGCAGGTTCAGTTGAAGAGAACATAACTTCTACCTCTCGACAGAAAAATCGTCAAGTTCAGGAAGAGCATGTGGGAATGAAAATATTGTTATAGTCTGTATAAAATAATTATTTTATTTATCTTTATTATTTATTTATTTAATTTGACCAGAGAGAGACAAAGTGAGGGGGAGGTGAGAAAGCAAGCTGCCAAATCCGGGACTTGAACTGCAGTCAGCCATGTGGGAATCCAGTGTCCTTAACCACTATGCCACCTGCTGGACCCCCAGCATACATTATTTTTAAGAAGCAAAATTCTACATTGAGAAACTCGCAAAAGGCAGGATAGAGGTACTAGATTATGTGGAAGCTGAGGCCAGTGACAAGGTTGATAGGAGTGGAATTGACTCCAAATCTGTGTAAGTTTGCAAAAGGGTGAGAACTCATTCTTGGGCTGCAGGTGCCAGAAATTCACATTCTCATCAGCCTTGGCTTCCATGGAGCAACTCATTAAAATTAAGCACTGGATCCCACATGATTGACTCCATGGTTACACATTGGGTGTATGTGCATGTGTGCTCTGAATCCTGAGAAGAAGCTGAAGGGGAAGGAATTGTGGTGTGGGCATCTCCCTTAGGAGATGATTTCTCACTTTCCCTTTCTCTGTGTCTCTTTCTGGTGAGCACATGAGACCTATGACAGAAATATAAAAACAAGGGAACCAGCAGTTAGCGTAATGACTATGTCACTGGACTCCCACGTAGTCGACCGTGGTTCGCGTCCCAGACCTGGTGGCTTAAAACTCACGCCGGGCGCGTGTGTGCGTGCGTGCCCAAGATCCCGAGAGGAGAATGGAGGAGAAGGGATTGGGGCGTGACCATCCCTCCTGGGGGGTGATTTCTCACTTTCTGTCTCTATGTCTCTCTCTGTCTGACTGGCGAGCGCACGCACCCTATAGCAAAAACCTCTCCAAAAATAAAATAAAATAAAAACAAAACAAAATATTCTAATGTAATCTTCCTATGAGTATTGCTGAAAGGAAATGCTTATGTTCTAGGTCTTCCTGAAGGCTTCTGTCTCAGTCTAGATTTTAGGATGATCATTTGTCTTCTGATTGGCTCATGAGAATCTATTTAGAATGGGACTTAAATTGTTCCAACTCTTTTTACCTAACAGAACCAAAATTGGAAATTCATTCCTAGGATGCCAGCACTTAGGCCCATATGATCATATATGTTATCTCCCTCCACAGGCATGAGACCAAAAATTTATTCTCTGAAGAAACTGAAAATTCCTCTGACAAAGACCTACAAATATTATTAACATCTGAGGATCTCTCAAGGCAGAATACAGCTCATTATCTGTTCTTCCCATAGTTAAGCCCTCAATTAACAAGGTTGCTTCTCTGCTTATTAAGATTTGTTGAATGATATTGAAATTAGTTTTGCATTCTTAGAACAAAAACAGATCAGGAGGCTACTGAAGTATGGTTGCAGAGCAAAAGAAAACCAACACAAGATAAATGCTTATTTTTTCCTAAATTAGAAAATAGGCAATGAAGAGTTGATAATACTGATAGTCTAAAGATCTATAAAAAGCTATGAGAAATAATTCAAGAAACTACACTAGCATGAGGCCCGTAGGTGGCATATTGGTTAAAGCACTGGACTCCCACCAGCTGACTGTAGTTTGAGTCCCAGACCTGGCTGTTTGAAAATCACATCAGGTACATCTGTGTGTGTGCCCAAAATCCCAAGAGGAGAATGTAGGAAAAGGGATTGTGGCATGACTATCCCCCCTTGGGAGTGATTTCTCACTTTTCCTTTCACTATCTCTCTCAGGCAAGAACACATATATAAGCATTTTCATGCTTATCTTAAGAACTGCTGAAATGATTAATTTGAAGGGAGGGAAAAGGTGGATCTTAAGTTCTTACATTGCTAGTTATTTTGTTGTTACTGTTCTTTTTTTTTCTCTCACCCTCCACAATCCCTGCTCTACTAACCACTTTCCTCCTTACAATCTTTAGCATTCACATCCGTCCTCTCCACCACCACATCCTAAGATCTCTCAGCCTCTGCCATAAAGATGCTCAGTACAAATTGAGCAGAAATGTACAATGTGTATCTTTCAAAGTCTGGCTCACTCAGCTCAACATTAAGTCTTCTATATTCATTTATTTTGAGTCAAACAATAGGATATCATTGTTTCTTATATCTGTATGATATTTCACAGTATACATAGGCCACAGTTTTTCAACCCAATTATCAAGTTTTGGATGCTTACATTGGTTCCATGTTTTAGCAATTGTGAATAATCCTGAAATAGACATAGATGTGCAAGTGTCTTTTCAATTGTCCTACGGAAGTTTTTGAGAAACCTCCATATTGCTTTCTACAGAGGCTGAACTAATTTACATTCCCACCAACAGTATAAAAGAGTTCCCTTTCCAACACAGCCTCACCAGTGCTTGTCATTCTTTTCTTTCTTGATCCTAGCCATTCTAACTGGAATTAAATGGTATCTGATTGCGGTTTTAGTTTTCATTTTCCTTGTGACAAGAAACTGAACATTTTTTCATATGCTTCTCAAGCATTCATAAATCTTCCTTGGAGAGTTGTCTATTCAATTCATTCACTCATTTTTAAATTGGATTATGCTGCTTTTTAAAAATGAGCCAGTTGCTTCATTTTCCTATATATTCTAGATATCAATCCCTTGTCTGAGGAATAATTGGCAAATATTTCCTCCCATTCTGAGAGTTGTCTTTTCACTCTAATTATTGCTTCCTTTGCTGTGTGAGGAAGCTTTTTAGTTTGATTTAGTCCCACTTGTCTTTTCTGGGGACTATTACTTAAGCTTTAGGTGTCTAATTTAAGAAATCTTCACCTACTCCAGTATCTTCAAAAATTTCCCCTACATTTTCTACTAGTAGTTTTGTAGTTTGAGGCTTTATATTTAAATCTTTGGGGACCAGCACTTGGAGTAATGGCTATGTCGCTGAACTCCCATATAGTCGACCACTGTTCAAGTCCCAGACCCAGTGGCTTAAACTCACGCTGGGCACGTGTGTGTGTGTGTGTGTGTGTGTGTGTG
>NW_006204021.1:55173-66757 GCF_000334495.1 Tupaia belangeri chinensis | reverse complement strand
TTAACACTTTGAATATATTTTCCCATTCTTTCCTTGCTCACATTTTTCTTATCAGAAGTCCTCTGTTAACCTGATGGGGTATCCTTTGTAGGTAACTTGTTTCTCTCTTGCCAATCTTAGTATCTCGTCTTTGTCTGTGGTTTTGGTCAGTCTGGCTATAGTGTGTCTTGGAGAAGATCTTCTTGGGTTGATTCTATTTGGGATCATTTGTATTTCTTGGAACTGGATCTTTGAATACCTCTCTAGATTTGGAAAGTTTTCTTCTAGGATTTCATGGACTAGATTATCAATGCCCTTATGAGTCTCTTTTCCTTCTGGGATATCAATTATAGGGATGTTTGGACGTCTGATGGTATCTAGTATTTCTCATATATTATTCTCTTTTTTTTTTTTTTTTGACAATTTTCTCAGTCTTTGTGGTGGATTTTTTTAGGCCAGTGAGTCTATCTTCTATATCTGAGATTTGATTTTCTGTATGATATAATCTGCTTTGAATACTTTCAAGGGAGGTTTTGACTTCCTGTATCATAGCCTTCATCTCTAACAGGTCCATTTGATTCTTTTTTATAGTGTATATTTCCTCTTTATAGATCTTGCAAGAATTTCTCCACCTCCTGGAACTCATCAGCTCCTTTCTTCTGCCTCTTCTGCAGTTCATTCATTGTCTCTCTTCTCTTCCATCTCTGTTAACTTTGTCACTATGAATGTCCTAAATTCTTTATCTGACATTTCCGTGAGTTTCATTGTACTGCCTGAGGATGAAGAAGAGTTTATTCTTTTCCCTTGGAGGAGAGGTATTTTCTCGCTTTCCCATATTTCTTATGACCTTGTAGTGATTTCTAGTCATCTGATGGATGGTGCATTTCTTCCTAATTCTTGAAGTTCAATCTGAGCAATCAGAGGCATGCAGGAGGAGGTGATCTGCAATCTCTCTTCTGTTTAGTTTTCAGTCTTTGTGCATGAGATTCAGTGGGAATAGAGGAATGTTCTTGGCCCTAGTCATATTCAGATGTTTAGGTCCTGGTCACTTGGACCTGTCTAGAGACTTAGTGTGTAAAGACCACTAAAAATGTATTTGGAGGGAGAAGTCTCAGCAGAAAATTTTCATTTTTAGTCAAGGAAAGCAGTATTTCACAGCTCTAGCTCAGTATCCATCTCAGGATGGGCCTGGGTTTGTGCCTTTTCTCATCCTACTGCCTGAACCCAAGCTTGGTAATCTTTGTGTCTAGAAGCATCACATTTTGTGTTCAAAAACTTTGGCAGGGCCTGATAAAATCCTTGACCGTGGAGGGGCCACTGGGTGGTAACCACTTTGGCATCTGTGTGGCAGCTTTCCTAGTCTTAGACAGAAAATAGAATTCCTCCAAATCATAGTCATTGTAAGCAGTACCCAGTACTGTACTTTTTGTTCTGCCACTCAGATGCAATCACTCATATTTCCCTTGAGCACCTCATCCACTATGTCCAACATGTGGCTGAAGGGGAGTTGATTCTTTTTCATGGTGATAGATGGGTTCCAGTTTCCTTTTTCTGCTGGTGGATATCTAGTTTTTCCAGCACCATTTGCTGAAAAGTCTTTCTTTTCTCCATTGCATTGTCTTGCAGCCTTTGTGAAAGATGAGTTCAGCAGAAATTTTTGCTACCTACTGGAAACTAAATTATTTTTAGATTTTTTTTCTAGAGTTCACAAAACTATTTTATATCTTGACTTAGTATAAATATTTATTTGTTTATAACTAGAATCAATAAATAATGCCTTATTATCTATAACCCATTATACATTTTATTCCATATATCTTAAACCCATTGTTTAGGTCCCTTTGAAAATGGCTGGTAATGCCCAAGAAATTGAGTTTATAATGCAGTAATGAGTTGTAGCTGGCTATGTAAAAACATATTCTAGGGCTGGTCCCATGGCCTAGTAATTGGGAGAGCTGGATCCTACATGGCAGACTACATTTTGAATTTCAGCTCCATCAGCTTGAAAACATGCTGGGTGCATACATGTGGGTGCCCAAGACCCCAGCAAGATGGAGAAGTGAAGGAGAAGGGATTGAGGCATGACTCTGTCCACTGGAGGATGCCTTCTCTCCCTTACCACTGGTGAGTTCACACCCTCTGGCACTTAGGGGATAAACAAAACAAACAAATAAAAACACGTTTTATACTAATTTTAAAGACAGTGAAAGTTCAGCCATTGTTAGATGATGGACCCTGCCTTTCTACATACACTAGGAGATCTGATAGTATTTGCACTCCTCCTCATGGCCAATACTGGTCATTCAAATGAAGACATGTTGCTATTAGTAAACATAAATAATCACCTTATTTTAGATCTTGTGGCCATCACTTTCTAATCATGCTTAACTCTTGGCAAATTAAGGCCTCCACAGTGGCATAAGTTTTACCTAGTCTCCTAGGGAAGAGTCACATAATGAGGGGAAATCTGCCCAGAAAATGTTTGCAGGTAGGCTACCATCACACTTCCTTAATTTTTTTCCACATTCTTATTTGTTTGCCAGAGGGCACATGAAGCCATCATATTGGGATTTGGAACATGCATACAGATGCACCCAGTGTGTTTTTCAAGTCACCAGGGCTGAGATTCAAACCATGCAGACAGTCATATGGGATCCAGCTCCCTTAATCACAGAATATATTATCCCATTCTCTCCTGGTCTATAAGACTTCTGCTGAGGACTTTGCTGTTAATTTGATAGGAGTTCCTTTATATATGAGTTAACACTTTAGCCACTTTTAGGATTTTTTCTTTGACTTTTGACAGGTTTATTATAATGTGCCTTGGAGAGGATCTTTTTATGTTGACTCTATATAGCATCCTTTCAATTTCCTGAATGTACACACGTGTATTTCTCCCCAAACTTGGGAAGGTTTCAGTTAATATTTCATGTACTAGTTTGGCCCTGGAGCCTGAATCCATGAGGTCCAGCACTGGGTCTACTGGGACTGGCCTGTATCCTGCATTTGCTGAAGTGTAGGGCCACAGGAGGCAGTCTAGAAATTGGTGCTGTTGGGTCCATTATGGCACTGGGTGGACTGGATCCTGTGGCTATGAGTGCCTGTCTGGTCTTGAGTCAAGGGATGCTGATCTGTGCTGAGGTGAGCCTAAAACTTTTATACACACGGGCTGATTTGGCACTGGTAGAGACTGGAGTCTACATCAGTTCAAAAGTCTCAAGTCTCATCTAAATCAAATGTGAGTGAGACTCAAAACATAATTCATTATGAAGTAAATTCCCTCCAACTGAGCCTATTGAATCAAAATAGATTATCTAATTCCAAAATACAATGGTGATGCAGGTATATGCTTGACTTTCCCATTCCAAAATGAAGAAAAGAGTAGTAACTGGTTCCAAATAAGTCAAAAACAGGGTAAGCAATACTAAATCTTAAATCTGGAGAATAATCTCCTTTGACTCCATGTCCCAAATCTTGAATACACTGGTACAGAAATTGGCCCCTAAGGCCTCAAGCAGCCTTGCCCCTATGGGTTTTGCTGGGCTCAGCCCAAACTTCACCTTAATTGAGTTGGAGTCTCATATCTACAGCTCCCCCAAGCAAGAGATGCACATTGGTGGCCCTATAGTTTTGTAGTCTTGGAGTGGCTCACATCCATGGCTCCACAATGTATCTCCCTAGTGGGGACTCTCTGAAGCATATGTCTGTGCTTAGTGGGGCCATATCAATAAATGTGGGGGTCAGCAAGTGGTGTGGTGGTTAAAGTGCTGGATTCCCATTTGGCTGACTGAGGTTTGAGTCCTAAATCTGGCAAGTGAAAATCACATCAGGCACCTGTGTATGTGTGTCCAAAGTCCCAAGAGGAGACTAAAAAGGAGGGGTGATTTTTCATTCTCACCCAACTCCCCATACCTTCCAGAGAGCACATGTGCCCCATGTCAAGGAAAAAAAAAAAAGCCATCCAGCTTGACAGTTTGAGTCCCAGACCTGGTGATTTGAGAATCATGCTGAGTGTGCGTGTGTGCATGTCCAAAATTCTCAGAAGAGAGTGGAAGAGAAGGGATTGAGGCAAAGCCATCCCTATCAGTGGGTGATTTCTCACTTTCATGCTCTCTCTCTCTGGAAAGTGCATTTACCCTATAGAAAAAACTTTAAAAAATTAAAAGATAATAAATTTGGCCTGAACCAACTTGGTGTTCCTTCTACATATTAAGGGTATGTATTACATATATATGTAATATATAAATTTGGAAAATCATACATACATAAATTTGGAAAATAAAATAATTATTTTGGAGTTTATCACATCTCTTCAGAGATCGTATTTTGTACCTCACCTTTAGAGGTCTCCTGGTATTTTGGTTTAGTTATAGATCTAGAAACAAAGAGAAATGTTGTGTGAGTGTTGAGGAGAATTCAGTGTCTTTCAAGGCAAGTATCTTAGAAAAGGCTATCATAGTTTTCTCAGATAATTCAGGTTAATCTTAGATGGAGGCAGCATGGTTACTTCTGGCAAAGATGACTAATCCAAATTTAGGGTTTCAATGGCCCCAGCTTCCTTGGGATCATCCTGAGAAAGTGTTGGTGAAGATGTAGAGAAATTGTAATCCTTGTGCATAGCTGGTGGGTATGTAACTCCACAGCTTTGGAAAATATTTTGAAAATTCCTCAAAAGGTTAAACATAGAGTTATGTTATAATTCAGAAATATACTTAAAATAATTTAAAAGGAGTCAAACAGATATTTGTATATGAATGTTTATGTAAAAGATCACATATATTATATAATACCATTTGCATGAAATATCTAGAATAGGCAAATGTACAGAGATAGAAAGATTAGAAGTTACTAGGACCCAGAAGAAGAGGGAATGAAGAGATATTAGTTAAAAGGTACAGATTTTCTGCTTGGAGTGGTGAAGAGTTTTGGAAATAGAGGTAATGATTGTACATGTTGAATGCATTAAAATCCACTAAATTCTATACTTCCGATGGTTAATGTGTTACATGAATTTCATCTCTATTTTTAAAAAGAAATAAAATACACACACATATACACCTGGAGATATACATGTCTATATGTGTTCTGTAAGTAGAAAAATCAGTCGCACAATTACACCAAAATATTAATCTTAATATTCACATTTGGTAAAATTGTAGAGTATTTACATATTTTTCTTTACATTTTCATCTCTAATATATTTAAAAATCCTGGCATTTTTTAACAAGAAATAAAAAAGGCTGAATGTATCAAAATATCACTTTGTACCCTGTACATATGCAAGATTATTATTTGTCAATTTATTATAATCACAATTTTTTTTTTTGTAGACAGATTTTTGCTCTTGGGCACGTGTGCTCGCTGGAGAGACAAAGAGAGACCGAAAGCAAGAAATCACCCCCAGGGATGGGGTGGCCACACTTGGGGTGGCCACACTGCAATCCCTTTCTTTTCCATTCTGCTCTTGGGATTTTCAGCACACACACACACACACGTGTCCAGCGTGAGTTTTAAATCTTTGATCTGGGACTCAAACTGCGGTTGACTACGTGGAAGTCTGGTGATGTAACCATTATGTCATCTTCTGGTCCCTATAATCAGAATTTTTAAAAAGCAGAGAACCTCAGTTTCTAAAAGGCAGGCCTTAAAACAGTCTAATATGATCTCAACTCTGTCTAAAAATTTCCAGTTACATTTTGTTTGATTCTCAACCTGCATTTCTTCCCTTCATTCTTTTTTTTTATACTTTTCTTCCTTCTTTCTATCTTTGCCTCTCTCACTTAGTACCTGCTTTTAATAACCATTTATTGGGTTGTGTTGTGTTCCAGGCAGTACCAGCCAAAATCCATCTCTCTATCAGCAATTTCCCTTCTGACCTTCCTTCCTGAGCCATCTGCTGACTAAACATAAATATGTGGAACAAGATAATAATGACACATTACATAGATCCCTGATTCTGTGTACACAACTAATTCCTTGAGCTTGTTAGATTCACATAAGAATGAGAAGATGTGATAGAGAAGCAGGGGCAAAGATAAATTTAAAAGGCTAAGAAACATGAGTTTGAATTTCCATTCAGCCTGTTAAGAGCAATCTGACCTTAGAAAATATTGCTAACTAGGCCAGCCAGGTGGTGTGGTGGTTAAAACAGCTGGATTCCAATATGGCCAACAGCATGGATCTAGTCTCAGACAGGGAAGCTGGAAAGACACACTGGATATGTGTGTGTTTTCATTCCAAAAATCCCCAAAGGAGAGTGGAAGAAGAGAATTGTGGCATGACCATTTCCCCTGAAGGATGCTTTTCATTCTCTCTCTTTCTCTCCCTCTTTGTCGCTCTCTGGCAAGGGCACATGCCCTATAGCAAAACTAAATAATAAAGTAAACACTGATAAGCTTTCTAAGCCCTACTAGATTCATCTCAACAAAAGAATATCTTATGCAGGAGAGGATTATGGTGAGGAATGAAGGAGAAATCCTCCATAAAGTAACCAACATAGCATTGGGCACAGTGAGGGCAACACTGGAGATAAGTTAGTTTCTTTCTTACTGAACTCCCTGCTCTCCCTTCCATAAAAACAAATTTCCTTGACATACTCCAAGTAGAAAAATAAATCACAAAGAAACATTTGGATATTTTGCAATAAGTAAGACAATGCACAACTCTCCATTGTGCATGGGCTTCATTACCACATCTATGTGCTAGAGGGCATTAGATTAATGAGTTCAGGAAAAGAAAGAAATTCACTGTAGCATTGTCACATAAAATGGAGTGTGGTTTAGGTAAAAACAGTCATTATTTTCCTTCCACTTTTTTAAATGCACTTTTCAGCCCATCTCTCCCTTTTTAATTTTATAGCTTTATTTTGAAGAACATGTACATTGCTCTTGCATGACAAAGATTGCAGAGGAAGAAGGCATTAAAACTTTGTAGTGTCAATGACCTGAGCCCCTGCCCCTGTCAGCTCTATAAATACAACACTATGGGTTCACCATTTCTCCTCTGTAGTACCCTCTAGTGGAAAAGAGTAATGCCACTCTGGAGATTATGGAGTGATATGAAGGAATGAGGGAATGAGTTCACTACCACTGCTACCTTAGCCAGCATTAAAGATTTCTGCATTATAGAAAAAGCACATAGTATCTCTGTCATTCTTTACTAAAAATTCAATGGATCATGGAGGGAAATCTAGAGGAATTAAAAAAAAAGTCACATAGGAAAAAATAGCCATATCAGAAGGGTTTTTATTGAATTAACAGGACTCACCATTACTGAGTGCCCCTTTACTTTTTTGATCTCATATTTTCCTCCTAATTCTCTTAGGAGTTTGAAAACGTGTCTTACATTCTCCAGCTGAAGAAACAAAAGATTAAAGGGTTTATGTTGCCTGGACACATACAAACATTTTTCTGTGAAGATAAATTTGTCCCTTTAGTGTTACAGAGACAACTGCATCCCATGGATGCTTAGGCCTTCTTTAAGGAGCTCTGAAAAGATGGATAGGCTAATGAATGTGTACACATAAATATTCTCTCTCTCTTGCATGTACATGTATGTGCACACACACGAAATTTCTGCATATTCCTTATTATGTTAATTGAAGGAACATAAGTAGGTACATTCTTCATTTTTAAGGCCTTCACACAGTTTACAGGTTGGAAGTTTGACTTGGGAAGTGGGCTAAATTATGTTATTCAGTTATTAATATTTTTGTCCCTACTTTTTACTCATCGCTTTGAAAGGTAGTGGCATTTCAAACCATATGCACACAAAACACGCAATACATAATTCCTCTCAAAATTTCAGGACTTGGAAAATGTCAACATGCTGATTAATTTTCCTGACAATTATTTAATTAAGTTTTGATTACAGAAAGTTAAAAGACTTTGTTTTTCCTTTCTCAATTTGTTCAAGTGACAGACATGCCAAGGCTGATTTAGAAGGCACAGGTTTTTCTGTATTTCATGGGTGTTTCTGAGGAGCGCAAGTCAGAGCTAGATGTGTTTACCTCCTCGCACTTTCCTCAGCTCTAGTTTACCAGCCTGAGCACTATGTTGGCCCACATCCACTGTGAACCACTGGCCTCCACCTGCAATAGGACACACATGTGACTTCCCTCTCTCTCTTTTCCTTCCTTGATCAATGGCAATTCCCTTCTCTCTTTGCAATAATGAACTTACAAGTCTTCTGAAACTTTCCATCTTAGTCCAGGGCTTCTAAAACAAGAGCACAGGTCAGAATCAATTACACACACCTTTTTTTAAAAAAAATTACTTTTGGGTATTATTATTTAATTTGCTATAGGGCACATGCACTCGCGCGCGCGCGCGCGCGCGAGAGAGAGAGAGAGAGAGAGAGAGAGAAAGTGAGAGCTGCCAGGTCCAGGAATCAAACCAGGGTTGAGTATGTGGAAGTCCAGCACCTTAACCACCAAGCGACCTTGGCCCCATTGTAAACACTTTTTAAGTCATTTTTGGAATTCTCTTCTTGCTTTAGAAAAATTCTTCATAGTCAACTCAGGATTTTGACATTTATAGGGTTAGTGATTTTTTTCCACTTTATTATTCTATGAAATTATCCACTAAGTATACTCAATAGCTGCAAAAACAACATATTGAAAATTACTTTTGGTTTTTGTTTTGCTAGAGACCATATGCATTTTACAGATAAAGAGATAGAGAGACAAAGAAAAGAGAGAAGAGGAAGCACCCACACACACATGGGGGAAATGGTTATGTTGCAACTCCTCCTTTTGGGATTTTTGGCATGCACAACTGCCCAGCATGTTTCTCAAGCCATCAGGTCCAGAACTTGAACTGTTGACCATGTGTGATACAGATGCCTAACCACCAGACCACACAACCAGCCCGAGAATAATTTTTTAAAAAACAGATACTCCTCTAGTGTATCTAATTTAGAAAGTCTGGAGTGTGCTATAGGAATCTGTGTTTTTAACAGTCACTTCAGACAATTCTTAAAATCAGTTAAGTTAGGAAAACTGTAATCTAGAACAGTAATAAACACTGTTGCTTATAAATCTGTCTAATAAACATTTCTTTAATTCTCAAATTTATCACACATGAAATTTATCTGACATATTATTTTGTTATTATCTTTATCAATTTTTTGTTTTTAAAGTTTCAAACAATATAGGGTTCAGCAAGTGGCATAGTAGTTATGGTGCTGGACTTCCACATGGCTGATTATAGTTAGAGTCTTGGACCCGGAGGACTGAAACTCATGCCGTGCACATGTGCATGTGTGCCCAAAATCCTGAGAGGAGAATGGAGAAGAGATTATGGCATTGCCATCCCCTGGGAGTGATTTCTCACTTTCTCTGTTTCTGGCGAGTACACACACTCAATAGCAAAAATCTCTCTCTCAAAAAAAAGCTTCAAACAATAAAAACATTGATAACAAAGAAAGTAAAATAGTTTACTGTATAGCTTTATGTTTTTCTAGAAGATAATATAATTTTATTTAACTAGGCACTATTGATTGGCATTTGGATTATGTTCCATATTCTGCTATTACAAACCTCTAGTAATTAACTGTGTACACAGGTAATTTCCACATGAAAATATATCTACAAATGAAATGCATAGATGAAGATGTGCTGGATTAAACTGAAAAGGACACATTTCAAAATATATTTTAGTTGAATCACATATTTTATATGCTTCTTCACTTGTTTTTTGCACTTTAAATATGAGTGGTTGTGAATATTATCAGTAGTTTAAAATATGTATCAGTTAATGTATCATATTCAGTTGAAAATCCTAGTAAGATTCTCTTGAAGAAAGAACTGTTTCTTCCTCTATGAAAGCCAGTTCATCTTGATAATGCTTGAATAAATTATTTAAGATTTTTCTTCCAACTAAAAAAGAGACAAAAGTGAGTTTGATTGTTTTTCCCAAATCTTAAATGCAATGCAAAACATTATCTGCATTATTAAAAATCAAATGTAAAACCTCAAACGATAGAACTAGTAGTGAAAAACACAGGGGAGACTCTTGCAGACCTTGAATTTGGAAAGTACTTAAATAAGACCTCCAAAGCACAGTCAATAACTTTGAAAACATACAAGTGGGACTACATCAGGCTAAAAAGCTTCTGCACAGCAAAAGAAACAATAATTAGAGTGAGGAAACACCCCTCAGAATGGTAGAATATATTTGCAAACTATGCCTCAGATAAAGGACTGATGACCACAATATAAAGGGAACTCAAGCAGTTTATTTGCAAAAAATAATCCAATTAAAAGACAGGCAAATGAGCTCAACAGACAACTCTCCAAGGAAGACACAAATGGCCAAAAAGCATATGAGAAAATGTTAAAAAAAAAATCTACTATCACAAGGGAAACACGAATTAAAACCACGATAAGATACTACTTTAACCTCAGTCAGAATGGCTAAGGAAAAAAAAAAGTGCAGTGAGTTTGTGGTGAAAAGGGAATTTTCTTACACTGTTAGTTGGAATGTAAATGAAGTACAGCTACTGTGGAGAACAATATAGAAGTTCCTCAGAAACCTTCAAATGCAACTACTACAGAAACTACGACACAGCCCAGTAATTTCACTCTTAGGTATCTATCCAAGTAATAGGAAAACTCTCAGTCAGAAAAAAATGCACATCCATGGGTATTGTAGCATTATTCATAACAATAAGGATATGGAATCAACTCAAATATCCAAGAACAGATGGGTGGATTGAAAAAATGTGGCACATGTACTCTATGGGATACCACTCACTCATAAAAATCAATGAGACCTTGCATTTCATACAAAGTAGAAAGATATGGATGATTTAATGCTAAGTGAAGCAAGCCAGACTATGAAAGACAGGCATTGTATGTCCCTGCTTAATATATACCGAATGCTGGGGGCCAGCAGGTGGTAGAGTGGTTAAGGTGCTGGACTCCCACATGACCAATCATGATTCGAGTCTCCCAGACCCAGCAGCTTAAAAGTCACACTGGCTGCATGTGTAAGCATGCCAAAATCCAAAAAGGAAAATGGAGGAAAAGGTAATGTGACATGACCATCCACACTGGTGGGTGATTTTTCTCTCTCTTTCTCTCTAGTAAGTCCACATGCCCTATAGCAAACATCCCTCTTAAACACACACACACACACACACACACACACATACACACACACACACACTGAATACTTAATGTCCGAACTTTATAGCAGAAACTAAAAGATTAGAAGGTATAATTACAGGAGGACAACTGTAGATACTAGAGACAGCATAGGAGTGGGTGGGTAATAGGGGAAGTGAGGGACAGAATCAGAGAAAAAACACAAACAAAACATTTAATAGATAGGAAAGTGAAAAGTTATCCATTGATAATGTATATAGCAATGTCTTTGACTTTATAATAATACATTGTAGTCATACTGAAGGAAATACATTTTGTACACTGTAAAGATATATAGGGATTTGGGAACCAGCAGTTAGCGTAATGGCTATGTTGCTGGACTCCCACGTAGTCGACCGCGGTTCGCGTCCTGGACCCGGTGGCTTAAAACTCGCGCCAGGCGCGTGTGCGTGCGTGCCCAAGATCCCGAGAAGAGAATGGAGGAGAAGGGATTGCAGC